>NW_009185612.1:50985-74214 GCF_000690835.1 Fulmarus glacialis | reverse complement strand
CGTATTTTAATGAAACTGGTGGCATCAACAGCCTGTGATGTGAAAACTTGGAAAATCTCATCACTGGCTCCCCTCTCTTTGCTGATGGGCACCAGTGAGCGTTTCTTCTGTGCTGCATCTGCTGCTGTGGAACAGGCAGGCATGGTGCTGCTGAAATGCTTGAACTTCAGTTTTATTTGTTGTTCCTAACACCCTTGAGCAACTATGTTTTTGAAGAGGACATTGCCAAACCCTGCAGTTTTGTTCGTGTTATTTGGAATATAAATATTCAGACTTGAAGGAAGTGCATGAAGCTAATGCTGGCTAAAATAAGATGGTGCCTTTGTTATGAAGGGTATTTTATTATATTAAAATTATGCTTTTGAGAAAGCTATTCACTGTTACTCTTGTGTTTTTCAGGGCAGAGAGAATTAGCTCACTCTTTTCATGCTTCTGCTTTAGCATAATGGCTTCAAACCTTAATTCCTATAACTAGAAACATGTTTAAAAAAAAAAGTTTGGTTTGTGTTAATGGCATGCTTAAGTGTTGTATTGTGAATAAAATAATATTCTTCTTTTTTAAAGGAATCAGGTTGATAGTGAATCATCTAAGAAATGGCCACACGCCTCAGATCGGTAAGTTGAGGACTTAAATGATGCTTTGTGAAGATTTGTCTTGCAGGAACATATTTTCATAGATATTTCTTCTGAACATTACTGGGGAAGACATGAGACTGTTCCTGCATTAATACTAACTCTAGAGATATTGTCAGGGGAAACGTGATTTTCCAAGGAATCATTTGCTGCCATTAGTTCCAAAGAGATCCAGGAATGCTTCACCCCCTCAAGAACAAGTGGCTTTGTCAGTGCTGCCAAATCAATTGGTCTGGAGATTTAGTTACTCCAGGATCATTTCTACGTGCCTTGTAACATTATTCTATGTTGTAGTGCAGATAAGGGCCCAGTTGAGGTCCCTGAGATCTACGAGACCATTGTAACCTCTTTCTATGATTACTGCATTGAATACAGGAGGTTAGAATATGGAGAGAATAACATTTTGCTTAGCTCAGAGAGAAGTTTGGACATTACTTTTAAGAGTACAATTTACTACGCTGTTCTGTTGCATTACCTGTGGTTCTTTATAGAGAAACTTCTACCTTCTGAACTATTTTCTCATTAATTCATATGAAGCTTATGGAAGACCAGTGAACCTCAGATATTTAGGAAACAAGGAAACCAGAAAAAAAGCCCCAATGTAGCATCATGTTAGAAAGCATTAACAAGCCATTGTATCTTCACAGCACAACACTAGATAGGTAGTAATTCATATCCTAAAATCAATATAATCATGCGTAGCCTGGCTTTCTACCTGCATTTTTTAAAACAGCTGATTAATCCAGGTGCAGCACTGTTAGCTGCAGTTATACTGATTCTGGTCATTGAGTTGTTTATTTAGTACTTTCCCAAGAGGTATGTTGCATATTATAAATGTGCACTAAAGATTATTTAAATAGTCTGCTTCTCATTACCGGTCAGAATACTGTCCTTTACTTGGGTGAGTGGAAGACAATCATACAGAAAACCCTGGACTGTCTCATCTGTACTGGTAGAAAATGATTCTGATACTTAGAGCCAGACAGAGGGCGTCATTCTGCCACTGTAAAACTTTGGTTCAGCACATCTCAGTGCAGTGTGCAGTTCGGGTGCTCTCATTTTATGAAGAACACACTTGAATGAGAAAGGGTACAGTGGAAGACAAGTGAAAATATCGATGGAACGGAGTGTCTCCCTTTTGAGGAGAAGCTGAAAAGTCTAGACCCCTCAACAGGGAGAGGACACCGCAGAGGGGAGGGATGTGACTGAGTTTAGAGAATCAGGAAGCTGACGAGTAAAGCAGATGCAAAACTGTTGTAGTGCAGTTGTACTCCTTGGGAGTACAAGGAGGGTGAACTGTGGAGAGTCCTTAGACTCACATATTCTTTCTGTATTAGTAAAGCAGATGCAAAACTGTTGTAGTGCGGGAGTACAAGGAGGGTGAACTCTCACATATTCTTTCTATATCGTCTGTTCTCTTGCAACTATCAAAACCAAATAGACCACTGGGCCAGCCCATCAGAACTTTTTAAAAAGTATTTTAGTCAGACTGTACTTTGCATGCATCTTTCTAAATAATTGGTTATGCTTTAATGTAACTGAGCAACTGCAGTGAACTCTTCTAATTTCTGTTGTGGATAATTGACACTTTGCAGTAGAACCTTTGTTTAAGGATGTAGCACTTAGAAACTTCCGAACAGTTGTCGTCTTTCTGTGATTTCACTGGGTTAAAATTCCCTTCAGCTCGACAGTATAACTGCAGAGGTGGGTTTTTGCGTAGCAACAATAAGGGGCAAATCTATTTCCAACAAAGACAAAGCATTCTTTGTACAAAAGCTTCCTCAGACTCGTTGCTTGTATATTCTGTATTGGCCGTAAGGTCTTCAGTCTCAGTCCAGTTAGATGAGTGAACAGACTGGAATCTGTTAATTAGTGACTATAGCCATTGATTTTAAAAAGCTTAAAAAAAGAAAGGAAGAACTAATGACTAACTAAAAAGGATAAATCTTGCCTTTACCTGATTGCTGTCTTGGCTTGGAGAAGCCCGAGTTTCACATGCTCTGAAAATGGTTTTGTCCTTGCTACCGGTGACAGATTTAGTATTCTGAATTATCTGTGCCATGTGGCTGAAGCAGATTGTTTGCTTTACCATCAGGGCAGAGTTTGTCGGAGCCAGTCCTCTTTTTCTTCCCTACTACGTGAACCACTTGGTTATGAGGCAGAGTCCTGCCAAATACAAACCAGCATGTGAGCCATGTGGACCATTGGCATGTCTGAACTTTTAAGTTACTGTGATAGCACCGGCATATTGAAGAGTCTTTTGATATCTGAATTTAGACTCCTCCAATTAAACTAGCTACTGGCGAGTTGGGCAAAATTCCAGCACATTAAGATCTCGGGAATTTCAGATCAGCTTACTTGTGCAGTTTGTTGGTGTATTTCTGCTTGCTAAAGTGCTTTTCTCCCTGTCTCTGCAGGCTGGTAAGAAATGTATAGTGATCGGCGGGTCAGGATTCTTAGGCCAGCACATGGTGGAGCAGCTCCTGGAGAAGGGTTACACAGTCAATGTGTTTGATATTCAGAAGAGATTTGACAATGACAGAGTGCAGTTCTTCCTGGGAGATCTCTGTGACAAAGAGGTACAGACTAACAACAGTACATGACATGAGTAGATAGAAAGGATGTCTGTTTAAATAAATGTTCGTTCAAACAGTGTACCAAGCCTTGCCTGAAGCACTAAAACACCTGAAGGCATTGCACAGGTTGTAAAAGGGTATGTAGGTGTGCCCCCCAACCTTTCCCTGTGAAGTCAGTAGCCTAAGCAGTTTTCTGTGGAACCCTCATCTGGAACATTTAAAGAAATATACTTGATGTCTGCTTGAAGCTGAAAAGAACAGAACTTGTTTCTGTGTTACGATTTGCATTACTGTTAGCTTAGATATACATTCTAATTACAGTCACTGTTGGTAATTGCGAGTGGGTGCTCTCCTAGCTAACCTCAGCTGCATGAGAACGGCAGAATGCATTATTCCTAGCAGTTAAGGCATGCTAAGACCTCTTGCTTTAACTCAGTCATGTGTGTGAGCCTCGGCAAAACCATTTGCATGCAATGTGAAGAGACATCTCCCCACCAGTATAAAGTATCATGTCTCAGAGCTTTATGACAGTCATCTCAAACACAGACAGTGCCATGGGGTACTGTTGGCTGTTAAACCTGCTGCTTGCTGAGTTTTCTAACTCCTATCTCCAGGTAATTTTGAGTCTCATACCTGCACTTGAGACTATTGCAAGTAGTTAAGTCTAGGTAGCCTCCAGGTCTCAGAAAGTTCCCAGGTTCTTCTCTGGAAAGAAAAGATGATGTAGTGCTTTTTTGCCTAGTAGGAAGGAGAGGGACATTGTGAAGATCCTGGATGCTAATCCTATTCCAGCTGCTCACCTTTATGGAAGGAACATGACTTGAAATTTAGTGGTTTTGTTTTCATGAGAAAAAGAACTGTGTTTTATTTCCTTCCTGTTTTTTTTTTTTTTTTTCTGAGTAGACACTACTGCTGTTGCTTCATTGCTGTCTCATGCGATGTATTTTCTAGGCTTTGCTCCCAGCTTTACAAGGTGTGTCAGTGGCATTTCATTGTGCATCACCAGCGCCTTCAAGTGACAACAGGGAACTGTTTTATAAGGTGAATTTTATGGGAACCAAAGCAGTCATTGAAGCCTGCAAAGAAGCTGGAGTGCAGGTAAGGGTAGAAAAGCACAAGGAGGCTATAAGATGCTGATGTGACTATAACAATTGCAGCATGGACCAATTTCAATTTAGTTTGATAGAGGGGCAAAGGTCTCTGAAATACTGAACTCCTACTTGTTCTGTGAAAATAAGTAGAAGAGAGAGACTTTGTTTGTCTCCCACTTAGTGTCTAGTGTAAGCTCAGTCCATGTTTGCCACAGAAAACCTACACGTTGCAATCTTCCTAACTGCGGGAAAAACATCCATTAAAATTTGTCCTGCTAGACGCCTGGGAATCACCTACGGGAGAACCACAACAGGCAAGTGGATTCTTTCGTGCTTTAATAAGGGGACAGCTCTAAAGATAGCTTTTCCAGCAGTGGAAGTATTCATGGCATCTATTACCTATGTGAATTCTTTGACATGTAATGAGAAGGAACACACTTGTGCCATAATCTCAGTATAGTTTGATTTAGAAAGTCATTTGCTCACAAAAGAAAGAGCCAGAGGAAACCAGGCTGCTGTTCAGGCAAGTTTGTTTTGTTTTGTTTTTCCTTATGTTATTTTGATGTCATATGAGTTTTCATTTAGATTCGTAGCAAATTTTCAAGCGCAATGCATGTGAAGATCCTTTACTTATTTTGGGCAGAGATGTTGCCTCCAAAGCATGCATTTTGTGCAGTATCCACGTACAAATACGGAAGTGATAATGTTTAGAATTAAATGATGTCTATCCCATAGGACTCCCAGCCCCACAGTTTGTTGTTTGTTGGGGGTTTTTTTTCCCCCTTGTGTAATAAGCCATTGTAGGAAATGGGCCACGCAGTGTTTACCTTCAGGCTTAGTCTGGATTCTGTCAGAGCAAGGAGTTAAGTCTTGTTGGAACTTGTTGGATCTAGTCATCTTTCTATTACAATGTAGATCTTGTTTAAAACCACATGTTTCTGATTACTCAAATACATCACTGACTTCCTGTTTTGAATCCACTAGGGTATGTTTTTATCCAACAAAACCATCTAAGATAAGAATTCTTTTTTGATTTAATCTACCGTGATATTGTTATCGTCAAAATGAGCAAATATATCTTAAAAACACTCATTGCGTGTTAAGTGCTAAAATGTGCCAAGCCAAGTGGGCACTCTGATTTTCCTAGAGATGTTTTCCCCTTGACTGACTGCCTTGGATGTTTGTTGAAATGTTTTAATCTCCTTTAGGTAGCACTAAATGTGACAGAATCAATTAAAAGAGTGGGAGTCTTCTTACCTGCAGTTTCAGATCATCTTCTGTTAGCCCATGTTCTTCTAGACTTAGTTTATTATCTGTAGAATCAGTTGATTAAACATTATTATTGTCTTTACTCAGCCTTTGTAAATAATGACCCTTTTGTCTTAGGCTTTAAACAACTGTTTTCTTTCACATCTATTGCAGAAACTGGTGTTAACTAGCAGTGCCAGTGTAGTTTTTGAGGGCACAGACATAAAAAATGGATCAGAAGACCTCCCTTATGCAAAAAAACCTATTGACTATTACACAGAGACGAAGATCCTACAGGAGAAGGTATTTGTCATCATATGGTTAATGTTGTTATTTTCGATGCTTAAAACTGCCCTTCTAAAAGTAGGGCATGCCCTAGGGGACACAACAGGCTCTTCAAGACTGAACAGATCTCTGTTGTTCTCCAGAATCGCTCTTTCATTAAAAAGAAGTATCTCGTTCTTACCGTTGCAAAGAAAATCTGCGCAGAATCATGCATATGTAGCAATGCCTGCCAGAGTTTTCAGACTATAACTGAAACAGAAAATTCCCTTCTTTTAGATAAATCTGTCAGATTTTAGCCCTCTTATTCTCAGCATGGAGGCTAGTGAGCTGTGGATTCATTTGTTCTGTTACAGAGAAGTATGGCAGGTGGCTGCCGCTTGCGTCTTTCACAGGTGACCCACATCCTTTTCCCTAGGCAGGCTGATGGGTTGGTCCAGGAGATGCTTTCCTAGCAGCTGCCTAGCAGTCCAAATACATAAGTAGTCAGTTATGTCCTCCTTGGCTGGTGAAACTCCTAAGTAGTGTATTACTTAATAAAAAGAGAATGAAATAAAGCTGTGACATACATGACCAGGGAAGTTGAATGAAATAGTGTGTTACACTACACAGGTTCTTTCTGGAGAAAGAATAAAAGAACCGGCAGAGATGTCACTTTTGTTTGCAAGAGCCGTGTGATAATCCCATTTCTTAACTGATCCAGCTTTGTTTTAAGAGCAGCTGAGGGGAGTTTTTTGCCTTCTCTGCTCATTCTGGAGGGCTGTTTCAGAACCACATTTACCCGATTTGCAGCCTGAAGTTACAGTTGGGATTGTGAACAAGTCCCTGGGGAAGGAGAAGATGAGATGGAGATGTGGACTGAGTTAAGGAGCATACCAGCCTAATAACATGTAATAATATCATGTAAAGAATCTACACTTTTCCTGCAAGATGAATTTAGACTTGCTTCCATACTGAAGCTGACAGCGTGTCCTCTAAAGTCGAGTATTAGCCTTTAAGAATTTTTCTTATGTTCCTTGAAAAGAGCTTAATTGAAAACACAGCGTAAAAACAGCTGTTCATTCGCAAGCGTAACCACTTTGCAGTAAAGTGGACTAATAAAGTGGAAGCTTATGAGTAGCAATCAAGTCTAGCTCAATATGCTTGTAACTATGTCTTTGTTTTGGGTGAAACAGTGAAAGTATTCAGTGTTTATTTGTATGCATTCTTGGATTTTTAGTAGAAAATCCAGCAGCTGTTAAAAATTAGTAAAACGTTGTTTGGAAACTCCCAATAGAATTAAATCTTCTTCAAAGATGCCTTGCTAAATCTGCTTTGCACTTCGTGCTACTGGGAAAATGGGATCACACCCCTTCTGAATGCAATCAAGAAGGCCCGTGATGGAAATCTTCCATTAATTAATGAGAGAGACAGAGATTGCGTTGCTTAGTGTCCTCCTTTTCTCCAACATGTCCATAGAGAATTCAGGGAGTGAAGGAACTTTCAAAGCTCCTCTGGTTTCTATGGTGTTAATTGAGAGAGGCAAAAAGTTCCTTTCCTTTGCCTGTCAATTCATTAAGTGTTCAATAATGAAAACAGATGTTTGTCTGTTTTTCTCATTAAAGAGAAGTGGGAGAAGAGATGGGAACAAAGGAAGGTTCATTTGTAAAGATATGGCTGGACAGTAATTCTTCCACTGATGTCTTCCCAAGGAAATGGGGGAACGCTCACGCACTTTAGTGATAATCTTGGAATATATTACTAAGCCATATTTTTCTTCCCAGCCTTTCTCTCCTGATTTGTTACAGGAAGTGCTCAGTGCAAATGACCCAGGCAACAATTTCTTCACTACTGCTATTCGTCCCCATGGAATATTTGGTCCTAGAGACCCTCAGCTGGTTCCCATCCTCATCCAAGCAGCTAAGAGTGGCAAAATGAAGTTCATAATTGGGTGAGCAAGGCTCAGTCGTTTTATAACTTTTGTTAAAATTGATGCTGAACCTACAAAGCCCTTTTGGAAGGGAATAATATTAAATCAGTAGTGTTCTTGTGGCATGGGAAAAAGTACGTTTCTTTAATTTTTCAGTTGTGATCCAGGATTCTTTTTTTTAAAAATCCTTCTGTGTTAGGGACTCATGCACTCAGATGGCAAGTGTTCATAATGCAAAAGGAATATCAGTGGGGAAAGCTGATAGAGCTTGAGCTGTCTTTGCATTGTCTAAAGAGCTGTCCTTTTAAATATGAGAGAGCTCAGATTACTTGCTGTTAATTTAATTAATATACACTTCTGGTATTTGAGGTTCTTGCAATTAAAAAGCTCATATGGCAGTGTTTTAATATTTCTGATTATAAGATCAAAGATATTTGCCTTGTTATTGAGCCCTGCAGAGCTTCTAGTGGACCACTGAAATTTTAGAGCAAGAAATAGTTCAAGCTACTACTAAGGATATTTTTATTGATTGTATTATGCTCTTGAAAAGCAACGTGCTCTTTAATTTATAATAGATTTTTATTACATGCAAGGAGCTGGCTTGTGTGTATATGTGCACATGTGAATATGTGCTTGGGGTAGAAGGAAGAAAAGGAAGAGGGTTGTGGGATTTTTGGTGTTGGGGTTTGGTTTTTTTGTTCTTATTCTTCCTTACAGTTCACTTCGGAATTGATCTCTCAAACTGATCTGTGAACAGCAAAGCTACACAAACTCAAGGTTTCCACTTCGTGCAAGTCTGCATTCTCTTCCAGCTCAAACATGCTTTCCTCATTTGAGTTTTCCTACTGCTATACAGACCTGTATAGCGCTTCCAAGAAAGCAAATAAAATAGCCATTCATCCATGAACATAGGAAATGAAAAATTATTCTTTCTCAGAATGTTGGATTGCAGCAATACCGGTTTTATGGCCAAATGAGTGTGGTGATGGTTTTGTAACAAACCATTTGTTTGATTTAGCTGGGCTCTTGAAAGTGATATGCAAATTCATTTCATTTTCTGTACCCGTGTAGAAACAGATTTAACACAGTGGGTTAAATCTGTTTCAGCTAGGGCTGAAGTTTGCTTATTGAGGGAGGTAAGTTAGAATTTCATGAGCTAAGAAATTCATAATTAAAATCTTGTCCTTAAGGGATTTTTTTGTGCTAGCTACCAGTCTGTTTCTGTTTGTTCTGCTTCTGTGGATCACTGCTGATTCTGAGACCTGCAGGATCTGCAACACCTAGAAACTTGGTAACTTGTGAGGTTTAAAAATGATACTGTTACAGGAATGTAAACTTTGAGGGCCTTGACAAGAGCTGAGATAATGATAACCTTTCCTCTGTCTCCAAAATAATATGTAGCTATTTCATCTCTCTGCAGGGTATAGCCTGAAGTTGCAGCGCAAGAGAGCGGGAGAAGAGGAAACTTGGAATAAACATGTCTTGTGTGAAAGTCCTTCCTTCTGCCACAAGCAGATTTTCAGCCTAACTTGCCTTAGGGCTAAACTTCTTCCTTTTGTCTGTGCAGGGATGGAAAGAACTTGGTAGATTTCACCTACGTGGAAAACGTGGTCCATGGACACATCCTAGCTGCAGAAAATCTTCAGAAAGACTCTCCCCTGTGTGGGAAGGTAAGGAAGGACCTAGCAAGGGGAGGGGAGTGGGTGTCTCCTAGCCAAACTTCATCTGCAAGCCTCGCTTGGCTCCATGTGTCTGCTCTGTAGTTCATGCTGATTTTCCTCTGTACTGAACATCTGTCTTGGAGATGAGTGGAACTAGCACACAAATGGGTCAATTTTTTTCTGACTGTGGGTATAATGAATGGTTGCCCATCTGGTGACCATTGTGTGCAACCACATGGGCTAAGATGTATGAATATACTTTAACTTCATGCTATAAAACTGCTTGTGAAAGGAAATCCAGGCAGAATTGTGGGCAGCCAAGATGCATACATAAGAAACATAGTGATTCAGCTTTTACGATAGAGTTCAGAACAGGAGAAACTTTTACAGATTTTCATGGCACCGCTGTGCTCTGGGCGCTTTTACGATAGAGTTCAGAACAGGAGAAATTTTTACAGATTTTCATGGCACCACTGTGCTCTGGGCATGCACTGTACATACAGCTAGGATGCTTTAATGTGTTTGCGTTGTGTTGTGTCATTCAGTTTGTTTGACCATTTATGGGTAATCAACCTCTGGAGTGTCGGAAGCAGCTGGATTTCTTAGCAAAGAAGGGGTTCATCACTTTTCAGAGAGAGGTGGTTAGTGCAAAGCAGTTTCTCATGAAAATGTGTTCTCAGTCAAGTCAGGTATGTCAGTCTCCTCAGCATGAACATGAGATGGGCCATCACAGGGACAAATTTGTGAAAACTAATGATTTTATCGTCTGACTTTTTGTCTTCCTCTCTTTCAGGCATTTCATATCACAAATGATGAACCAGTTCCTTTCTGGGCTTTCATGTCCCGTATCTTGACTGGCTTGAACTACGATCCTCCCAAGTACCATATTCCCTATTGGCTGGCATATTACCTGGCCCTGTTCCTGTCTCTAGTGCTGTGGCTGCTAAGTCCACTGGTCACCATCAAGCCCACTTTTACCCCTATGCGGGTAGCATTAGCTGGAACGTTTCACTACTATAGCTGTGAACGGGCCAAAAGAGACATGGGCTACAAACCAGTGGTGAGCTTGGATGAAGCAATAGACAGGACTCTGCAGAGCTATCCCCACCTACTCCGGGCTAAGGCCTGAGAAGTCCTAGATGGATTTTTTTCTACTTGATTTTCGTAATTGCTTTGACAACTTAATATGAACACTGAAGCAAATTTCATTAATTCTCTGGACCAGGGAGTTTTCCTGAAGTCCCTCCTCCTGCTCACCATTATCAAGATGGCTTTATCTGGGTTGAAAAAACACTCATGTAGGAGCTGTGCTAACAGTTCCTTTCTTTGATGTGACTTCCCTATGGACTATGAATAAACACCCTGCTGTGCCCTCTTCAATCCCAACCCAGCACATCAGCATTCCTTCGTCTTCCCTCTCCACCCTTGTCCTCTGTTTTGTTGCTCTGGTGATAACAGCCGCCTCTTCTCATAGCTGCAGACTGGTTCATGAAATACTTCTCATGACTGGTGCCTCTCTGTGGTTTGGCTTTTTTCTATACAAGAACAACGAAAGAGAGGGTCATGCCAAAAAGGAGTTCTGCCACCATCTCTTAAATCATTGAAACTGATTTTGTTATTCCTCCCATGATTGGTGGGCGATTTGGCTTCTTACTGAGGCATCAGAAGGAAACCTGAGAAAAGGCGTGCTAGGCCTCTCTTTGTGAGGAAGCCTGTGCCTTTGTTTCTGCAGGAGCCTATTTCTATTCAAAAATAACCCAAATAAATCAAGAAGAGATGACTTCCTAATTTTGTGTTCCATTTTTGAAAGGGCAGATCCCATTCTGAACATCTCAGCATAAACAGGATTTTAATCATTCCCTTTATGGGGGGAGAAATCTTTGCTGTGGCTGTTGTCAGTCAGCACATACTATTTTACCATAGCTCACTTACTTCCCATAAGAGCTACATTGGTTGGAAGATCCTGCTGCACAAAGCTCTCATCTTGTCTGATATATTATTGCTGGTAATGGGGATTTTTGTTGCTTTGACCACTTAGCACATGAAAAAAACCTCTTTTCCACAAGAAAATGGTTATCATAATACTATGTTCACTAAGCTGTTTAGTTTGACATTTACATTAAGTGTACTTTACCCTATAATCTTTCTAAGTGCTTCAGTTCTGATTTGTTTTTAAATGAAGAGTTTAGGTTAGAGTTGGAACTTCCCTCTGTGCCAGTTCCTGGCTCCCCAGGAGTTCTGGTGTTTCAAATTTCAGAAGTATGGGAAGTGCCTCACTCAATGAGCCTTAACCTCATCCGGGAGCTCGATATGCTGCTTAGAAATTAGTTTTATTTTAACTTCTGGTTATTTTCTGGAGAGTTTTATGTTGGGCTTTTTTTTCTGGAAATTTTTATTTGCTGCTTTAACATCTAGCTAGTTTTACCAACCTTTGCCTTTGCCTTGCTTGATCTTGAAGTAGATACTAGCCAGTTGCTTGGGCCAGTTCACACAGTTCTGGTTTGCACTGGTCAGCCACCTTGGGCTTCCCCACCTGTAGGGTTAAATATTTAAAGCTTGAATTCTAGACTGCAATTCTTAGCAGCATGTTGTTCAAAAAAAAAAAAAAAAAACCAACAAAAAAAGCCCTAGGTTCTTAGGTTTTCTGGAATCTGCTTGTGTCATCCCACATCCCATTTCGGTGCGAGACAGATGCTGCTTTCAAAGATCTGAGCTGTGTTAGCCTCCGTGTGATGCATCAATGTGCCAGCACAAATTCAATGTTAATGGAAAGACCCTTTCTTCCCTCACTGTTTCTGTAAGTGTGTACCAGTACCCCATCTATATTAAAAAAAAAAAAAAAATTGTGACATATCAAAAGAACACTCATCTGGTGAAACCACGCCTGGCTGAAAGACATGGCTTTATTCCCAAGGTTTTGTAAAAAGCCAGGCATCTTACCTGCTTTAAGGGGTGAGGAATGAGTGGATTATTTTTGTTCCTTCCTCCTTTCTGTAAAGCTGGGCTCACTTCTAGTTTTTGTAATGTAGTTGACTGACACTAAACTCGTAGCTCATTACTAGGAGAATGGCCTTTTGTGAAAATGGACAATTCGGACGCACCTCTGCTATATGCAGTAGAGGTAGCTGCTAAACCCAAGCTGGTACGTACAGAAAGCCCTGAGGGGCAGCGTGTCCTAGTTCAGATGCAGTGTATGCAGAAAAGATTGTACTGCTTTTGAGACTCACAGTGCAGCACAGCAGAGAACTTCAGCTCCTCATCTGCGAAGTAGGGATAACGCTGCCCTCGCACAGAGAGGTGGTGAGAGAATAGGATTGTACTGAAGTGAAAGGAGCAAGCACTACAATTACTTGAAGTCAAACATAAAAAATAGGTAAAAGCACATTTTGGCCTCTAGATGGCATTTCCCAGCTAGATCTGCCTTGCAGCTTCAGTCAGTCTCAAAAATGTTATCTCTCAGTCCTTGGACACAGTTCCAGTGGAGGGTTACTCATCTCCCTATGTCTTTGGAGGACTGTCAACGTAAGAGGTGAAGGTAACAACCAGAAGGTGCTATAGAAACAAGAGGCACTGGAAGTTCAAGTCTGCTGGATAAAAAGCAGCAGGCAATATGGTTTCCCTCACGAGTCTGGTTAATACAAGAAGGGTAAACCAGAGGTTTGCTTGTATGGGGGCGAGCAGTTTCCCAGAGCTGGGCATGGAAAGAAGCATTGCATCATGCTGAAGTTGGTTTGACTTGGTACTCTCTATATAATTAGGTCCCAGCATTTCTTCTGGCAGGCTGACTAGCTTCCAAAAGAATTTTCCAAAACAGAAGTAAACAGGCATTGTTGCTGTGGTAGAGCCTATACCCCTGGCCACAACAGAGGAGGAACCTTGCTTTATCCATAGACTCTTCTATCCCTGATCAAGCCTCCTCCTCTCAACTCATTTTCTCATCCTAATAAGCACCTGCGTAAGTCCCATCTTGTGTTTTCTGGGCAAGCCAATGAGATCCTTCTGTACTTTCTTGCCTGTGATTTACTTGTCATGCCACCTCTTCGCAACCTGTATCTTGTCTGTGTGTCAGCAAAGCAAGCAAGCAGGAGGCTACAAAGCAAAACTGCCATTATCGAAATTTCCTTCCAAATATCTAGGGTCAAATGCAGTTGCAATCTGTCGTTCTTAGTAATGCTCAACAGGAGCTGCTAAAGACTTCAAAGACTTTCCTATAGCACTGTTGTCAAACTTCTTATCTCTCTTACTTTGCTTTCCTGGCTTTTTCTTGCTGCAGCTCCTAATTTTGCTGACCTGAGACTGTTTTTGGTTTGACAAGCAGTGGGAGAGATAAAGAAGATATCTTCTGTTGCTTACGCTAGAGAAAGGAGAGGGAGGGAAAGAGAGAGAGGAATACAAGTGCTTTTCTAGGTGGAGTTAAGGTAACCAAGAGCCCCATTTCCCTGCTTACAGAGAGATCGCAAAGGGGACGTATGCACAGGAGGAGTGTTACAGTCTAAGAAACACCTTTCAGTCTTGCCCTTAAAGTGTGGGGGAAGCTCTTGTCCAGACACACCTCAGTGCCAAAGAGGAAAAAGGGTGGCTTGGTTGTAATTACTTGAAACAGGTAAGAGGAGCAATTGATGAAAAAGCAGGTCAGAAATTATCTTGCATGTCCAGTGAGCAAAAAGGCATGGAGGCAAACTTAAGTCAAGCCGGAGGTGGATATGTAGGAGGTTTCAGGTGAAGGATAACGTTTGCATCACTCAAGCGTGTGGTTACCACTGTGGAAGCTCAGTACCTCCTGTGACTTATAAATACAGGGACCTACAATGCATTACAGTGCCGAAATGGAGCCTTTTGTGAAACTGTGAAAGGGGTACCTTTTGACTCAGTAGATCCTTGCATGTGTTATTCAAATCTTCTGATGTTGGTGATCACCAAGCACTAGTATGAGTTTCCACACCTTTTAGCAGTGCAGAGCCAAACATGGCATGAGTGGGCTGGACTCTGCTCCTTGAGAGAATTGTTTACCGAGTTTCGCTGATGCTTGTGCAAGCCTTTGGAAAGTGCCAGTCCACAGATGTAAGTGATGGTGCAACTTGGTCCTTATTATGGGAGAAGGAAAGCAGCTTGTTTGCCTCGGAGCCCAGAGGAAGCTTGCTGAGCTGGTAATGAGAAATAAATAGGCATCTCCCTACTTGCAACAGAGCATGTTTGAGGTGTTTCTGTTACCAGATTGCACATGTTGTTTTACTGTCTTAGCAATGCCATCAGGCTGGCACGTAGCCACAGCCTCTCTTTTGCCCTGCGTTTGCTGACAAGATCATTTTGTCTCAGCACTGAGAGCTCCTGACCTCGTGTGCAGGTGTGTCTTCATGACCATGGGTGCGATTATTGTATTCTAGCACTAAGTAGTCAAGGATATATGATTCTGTTCTGCTACCTGCTATTAGGAAGGTGAGGTCTGGCGTTTTGGCAGTGCTTTGTAATGACACCTTATGAAAAACCAGTTTGATTCCCTTGTAACAAATGGGTGTAGTGGTTTTACACCCTTCTACTCATCACAGCTCTGCTCAGTCTCTACTGAGGCTTTGGTTTTCTGTCACCTTGGCAAAGGCCCAAAGGATTGATGGGTTAGTCACCTTCCTTCCACCTTCAGTGCAAGGATGGGGGCCAGATCGTTACACAGGAGAAAGTGTTATCGAAAAAGCAGGAAGTGTTCCAATGGAGTTCAGTGCTCTGGATTGGTGTTGACTAATTTTTTCATGACTAGAAAATACTCAAAAATTTTTAAGAATATATTGTAATAACTGTTCAAATACCAGCTGGACTGGTCAGGGAGGCTGCATGCCTCTGGGCAGAAGTCCATTGCTGTCATAGGAATGACAAGAATTGCTATGCTACTTGGAACAACCACCTTCCCATAAAATTGGCTGCCTGGATTTCAAGCATTGAGCAGGTTCCTACCTCGTAGACATCACTGTTTCTAAAGGTATGTGTACTGCACCTCTGGAAAGGAACATACTGTAGAGTTATGCAAACTGGTTTTAAACTGGCTGTTTCTAGAAGTGGTAGCAGTGTGCCCATGGCAGAAGAGAGTTGAGAGCAGGCTGATTTGCCCTAGAAAGAAGAGACTACAGTGTAGGCATAACTGCAGTTCACAGCCAGCCAAACCTGCTAGCCTGACCTTCTATTTGCTAGCTGTGAGCCTTCCTGCGCTTGCCTCTGTCTGGCTCATCTGCTGCGGTTTGGCTAAGGGATCCCCTCTGGGACAGCTTCTGGACTTCAAGAGATGGAGAGCTCATCCGTTGATGTTTCAGAGCACTGGTAGTGTTTAATGCCCATTGCTCTTCCAAAAAAAGACGCCAAACCAGCCCACCCCCAAACAAAAAAAACGCTCATTGGAAAGTGTCTAGTTTGCAGCTCAGTCCTCAATTTTTCTGGTTTTATTTCTTGGATGCAAGTGCCCTTCATACTTGCCACGTTCTCTCCTGGATAGTTCTCTTACACTAGGTCAAGTCACTTCTGTTTCTTTTTTAAAAATATTTTTAAACTTTTTTACCTAAACGGCCTGAGTCCTTTAAATCTTTTGCTGTTAGGCATTCTCTCCAGCCTGCGAGTGGTTTCTGTGGCTGCAACTTCCTTGTGTGATGTAATTCTCATGTCTCACTGATCCCAAATTATCTGCTTTGCAGTGCACTAAGAATATAAGGGATGCAGATAAACAGCAGTGAAACAAGCATCAACCAGTGCTAACTGTGAAACATCTTTATGAGAGGTTCTTCTGCTTTTCTCATGAAGGAGATTCAGGGAGAACCCATTTCCTGGTAAAGTCAGATACTCCAGGCTAAAATTTACCCACAGCTTTTACAGAAAAATAGTGTTTCCTAACTGGAGATGGGGAAACAAGGCTCTTCCGTCCTGCCTCTCCCTCCTCCCCTGCTGCAGGAGCATGTGTGTGTCCCTGGAGAAGGTTGTGTTGTTGAAATAGAGCGACAGGACGTTCCTCCTGCTTTGGGCTGGGCTGGCTTCTCCGGCACACCTGGATGGCTGCCTTAACTGCACCTTTGGCTCGTGGCCCGAGGAGGGAGTCCAGATCTGCAGCAGGGTGGGGGAGTTTTCAAGCCAGACCCTCTTGGTTTTAACCTGGTACAGAGGAAAAAATGCCCCTCTTGGATTCTGCTCCTGGACTGATGAAAATAAGGGACTTTTTGTTGTTGACTTCAGTACTGCAGGGTTTGCTCTAGAGGTATGCAGGTTAACTGTGCTATTTCCAGATGAGACTGGTCTTGCCAGTGAGACTGAGTTTGGTAGCTTTCTCCTGAAGCATTGTGAATTTGTCAGTATTTGACCTGTAGCTGCTAGCTTGGAAAAGCTGCTACTTCTTGCAGTGGTAAGAGTGATAGTTTTGCTAGCTTCAAAGTAGTATTGGACTGTAGTTGTTGCTGTGTATATTATCAAAAAGACCCAGTTTCATTCCCCCTACACACACGTGCGCGCACACACACACACACCCTGCATATTGAATGGATTCCTAACATAAATCTGGAGTCTCTATCCCTAAGCCTCTTCTAGAAGCTAGACAGATGATGCTCCTGATCTGATTGTCTCAGTTAAGTGCCTAAAGTGAAGTAAATTGACTTCCCCTACAGACTTACTGGACAGTCTTTTAGCCTCTGGTCTGGAGCGACCTGGTGGTTCTGCGTTTCAGCGGCCCTGTGGCGTGATGCTTTTCCAGATGTCACACAGGCCTGCCACTTGCTGGCAAAAAAACTGCCTCTGGCCACTGCTGTGATTTTGAAATGCCATGTCATTAAAAACTGAATATGCTCCTGTAATTGTGAGGAAGAAAAACACCCATCAGGGTTTCTGTGCCTGCTGGTGTGAGTGACATCCAGCTTTTTGGTTTATCTAAGAGCTTAATTGGGATAAAACCACAAAGACTTGTTTGGGACTGATTGTCCCTAACTGTTCAAGCTGCTCAGCACCATAGATGTACTTGCTGAGCTTTGTTTGCAGTATGGGAGTACTGTGAACTGTGGTGACACGACAGCCCTGGAAATCGCCAGTTCAAGGTAAGCTGTCTGCATGGTTGGCTGTGGTTGTTTTCAACTGAACAAAGAGTATGAAAAAGCCTTTTCTACATGGGGAAAAAAAGAAAACCAACCAAACAAAAAGTGCGTGTTCCTATCCTACTCTCCTTACTGGGAAATAAAAGACAAAGCTGTGGTTTACATTAGTATACTAACATGTATATACATATATACTTCATGTCCCATGGTATGTAATGTCTCTGATCCTCTGGTGTTGTCCTGGTCCATGTGAGAAAGATAGAAGTTCCCTTTCCATGTTCTTCCAGTCCTGGAAGACAACTGTTCTTGAGACTTCCTTCTTTCCAGACTTTTTAAAGTGCTCTCTCTCTTTCTTGCTGTTAATTGGGAAACCCACTCCTTGAGAGATCTGTGACGTTCATGCTGTCCTTGGAGCATCCACTTCTCTACTCCTCTTTAGCAGCAGCCATGGTTAGAAGAGTTTCTCTGCTTTACTCTTTCCGCAGAAAGTGGTGTTTGGCAGCCATATGCTAAATTGTGACGAGGGTGCAGCGTTTTAGGGACATGATGTTGCCCTTGGTGGTCCTCCTGTGCAGACCTTGAGCCTCTGAAATGCATGAGCTTGATTCTCCTTGCAATTACATTACCGCAAATGAAAGCAACTCCCCTGAAGTGAAGGGCTACACTGCTTCAAAACAGATGGGAGACAGACAACCGGAGCTGCTGGATAGGTCTCAGGTTTAATCGCAATGATAAGCCAGTACCTTTCATACAAGGTACCAGCTGAAGTGCAGGCGTTGCCACAGTGGAGCAATGCACTTGCAGGAGACATTGGTACCTCAGCACTGAAGGGACCATGGACGTATGGGGAAGGAGAAGCTATGTATTGCTGCCCCTCCCCAGGACTGCAGTTCACAAGTGAATCATGGCTTCTTAAATAAAATGAAACTGTACCCTCTTTAAATGGGAAATTAACTGAAAAGGGGAGTAGATGTAGCAGAATAAAGTCCCTTTTATTCCAGCGTAGGCTGTCCATGTGTGGCAGTTGTAGCAGTATCATAGTTCTCCCTTGGCTTTCCCAAACAAGCCTTAACTCTTCTCTTGCTTTACTCCCAAGAAGCTGCATGTGGCCAGTGTGGTGTATTGCAGTGAGTAGGCAAATGCTCTCCTTCACTCAACAAGTGGTGCAGAGCCTTACATCTCACAACTGTGTTAGCCAGCAGCTGAAATTACGTAGGTAGTGTTTGCACCAGAAAACCATGGCTAAATTAAGTGAAATAAATTTGTCCCTTCTCTCAGGAGCATTGCCACAGGATTAGCACAGCGTGGAGAACCATGTGTGGGACTGGTACGGATTTCAGACTGGAGTAGCAAGGGAGCTGACTCCTGACATGGAGGAAGGCTATGTAAGGTCAGTGCTGAATCAGTGGGGCTTTGGGTGGCATCAGGAGGTTGAACACAGAGGCTGAAGATTGAGGAGACTTTAGAGAATCAAGTTTGACAGGGCTTGAATGGTAGTTCATGTTGTGGAGGAGGCATCTTGCATGGCATTTTTCTGTATCTCACTAGGGTATGTGCTGCGCAGCGTGTCTTTCATTAACAACTTGCGCACCCAAGTTGTTGTGATGGAGCTGCCAGCTCGGAAATACATTCTCTGCTGTTCTACCTTGCCACCACACCCCTGACTTTAAGACCTGTCTTCGGAAGTTTTGTACATGTGCTTGGACCTGTATTTTCAAGCTAATAACAGCATGTTATTTAATACTGCACCTATCTCCTCTTAGTTAATTAGAAAAGCAATTCTTTGCTGTTCCTTTCTTCTGAGGAAGAGAGCAATGCTGATAGACAACTAATGTTTTAGCTAGTATATGCCAGTTCAACAAAATAGTTGTCTGCATCTAGTAAAACAACACTCAGCTCCGTGTATTGTTTTTATCCATTTCTTTTGGTGCTTAATATTAAGGTGCTCATAATAGGTGCTTTTTTTTTCTTTTTGAACATTCATTGTGGAACAGTGTGTTCACACTGGAAAAAAAACCGTAGTCCTTAGACCCTGGGGTGTCCCTTCTGCTTGCTTGGCAGAGGACCCATTGTACACGAAAGGCTGGCCAGGCTATTAGTCACTATTATTTCAGGAAAGAACCTGAACGAACCTTCAGCAAACGATGGGATGACTCAGGGGTTACTGAAAATAAAGCTGCACTGTCAGCTGGAGCCCTGACGCAGAGGATGCTTTACTGAGGTAGGGTCTGGGCTGCATTTTAACCAGCCACTTTAAACATTTTAAATTTTCCTGAGTTGGACACCTCTCTGTGCCCACTCTGAGCTCAGGGTGCGGCTTTGTGAATACTACGTCTTCTCTCCTGTGCTTATCTCAGCTGGGATCACCAGCAGCCTCTGGGGAAGAAAGCTCAGCTGAGCCTGCGCTGCTCCTGGTGTTGCAGCGTGAGTAGATCAGAGAGAAAGATCTGGGATTGGAGTAATAGCGTTGACATCAGGGCTTTTCAGACGTTATCTTCGTTGTGCTGCTGGGAGCCAGGGATGGGTTATTAGCCCTGTTATAGCACATCCCAGCCCGCTGGTGGTTTGCCCACCATCCTACAGCAGACCCATGGCAGAGCTGCGAGGAGAGCGCAGGAGTGCTTCTCTCCAGCAGCTCATCTGCTACAGACTCGGCATTACTTCTGATCGGCTCATAGGGGCAGGGGAAAGTGTGCGCTGGTGGGTACAGAGGTCCTGACAGATGCTTGGTTGGGGCTTCATCACCTTCTTCTTACCAACCTGTGGCAGTCCCAGGCTGAAGTTCTGACTTCTCAGAAGTGCTCTAAACTCACGTCCCCAACCACCGGTCTTCAGGAATTGGCAAAAAGTGTATCCAAGGGTCTTGCTGTGTCCGTTCAGAGACTCACCAAAGCTGCGCCTCAAGGATCCTGCGGTGACCACAGCAATTAGAAAGGGAAGTAAACTGAGGAAGAGCAGAATACCTGGCAATTTCCTCTGCAGTGAATAGTGATAATCACACCTGCGTACCTCATTTAATTTGTTAGAACTAGACAATCGCTGTTGAGTGCTAATTACAGCGCCAGTCCCTGATGCTGCCTGAGTACCACTGCTGTAAGTGGCTCTGAGACTCAAGGGCTTGCCGGTACCTGAGTGGCAGTGGGGTGCCTGCTCCCCCTTCCTGCGGGGCAAGCCTGTCTGGCAATGCTTGGCCTGAGAAGAAATTCAGTGGGGTGAGAGCTGGGGGGCTGCTCTCTGCTGTCCCACTGCAGCACAGGGCTGGGGAACATGGCATTTGCTGGAGAATGCGAGGAATGTAGAGGAGAGCTTACAGGGAGGGGAGACCATGCTGTCTGAATGGAGAAACCTGTTTGATTCCCCTGAAGGGCAAAACACACCCAAGTCTCCTCCTCAAAACAAGGCTTGGCTTCCAGGAGCCAGCCCTCTCGGTCCGCCCGGCAGGTAAGCGCTCAGCTTCGCCCACAGCTGCCTTTGCTGCCAGGGAGGATCGGAGATACCTGCTGCGAGCCCTTGGGGGGCAAAAGTGCCGGGAGATTGGTTGCAGACTGCTCTGCATCGGTCTTTTGTGGGGAAGCCACAGCTGAGGAGCCTCCGCAGGTAGGGCTGGGCAGGGAGGCTGGTCCTCTGAGCCTTGCAGAGGGCAGCTGGGGTGCTGCTTCCCTCTGTGCTTCACCTGCTCTCTCTGTCTGGGGAGGAGGAGGAAGAGGAGGGCTGTCCTTTCCTAACCTTCTGATGCAGGGATCTGGCGGGGATGAGGGAGACTTGAACTGATACCTTAAATCCTCCTCCTGCATGGGGAAATGAAGCTCTTTTCTGTAGTTGGACCAAAGTGTGGATCTAAAATGGTACTACAGGGATGGTGTTAGTACAAGTACACAAATGAGGAGGAAGAGGGGAGGTTTGGGTATCGGTCTTTGTTGCTTGCCCCTGTCTGATCACTGAGTTCCCTCCCTGCCCATCGTCCCACATCTTTCTAATATCTGTCCCCCTCTTAATTTACTAGGTAGAGCAGGGGGCATGGCAGTGAGCTAACTGGGGAAAAGTCTCTGTGGGCAGGAGTGAGCAGAACCTGGACAATACGGGTAAAATTTGAGCCTGTGACCCTTGACAACCTCTTGAGAGGCTTGGGGTAAGCTGCACCACTTTCTGCCTCTCCAACCCCACCTCCCCAGGACCCGTGTGGGACGGAGAGGGGTGCAGATAGAGATTTTTCTTTCTCTCCTGCTCTGCCTTGTTTTGTTTCTCTCTGAATTAGTATGAAATCAGCACCCTGGAAAGGAAGGGATGGGAGTGGTAAAGCTGGTACAGAGAAGATGAGCACCTCCCTCAGTCCTTGCTTCATCCTGCCTCCAAGCTTGCTGAATGTCTTTCCATTTCCCCGTCCCCACCCCTCTGCTCGGCCCTTGGCTGCTCCAGAACAAACCCCTGACAGGAGGACGAGCTGGATTCAGACGGACAGGTTGCTCCACCGCAAGCTGGAGGGCAGAGATGTCCTCCCTCATCATATTGATCCAGGACTTTGTACTTAGGCTAGTCTATTTTATTCATCCAGTCAAAGAAAAAGCATTAAATTTGTTCCCAAAAATTTATCATGTTTTAATTGGAAGTCCCAATTTCCACAAATGACAGATTTTAGTTTTCTTTTACAAAAATGTTGGGTTTTTTTGGCAAAACTTTTTGTACTGTCTCTGTGAGGTCATGAAGCTGTCAGAAGTGAGATTTTCTGTCCTGCTCTGTTTGTGGGTCTGTGATACAAATGCAAAGCTCTGCCTTTGAAAGCAAAACGAACTTTTCCTTCCTCCTTGCTTTCATCTTTAGACATCAAGGCTTAAGGTCAATGGCGTGTGGGTGCGGTAAACATCCTTTACATCCTTCTTCCTTTTCAAATACAGAAATTAGTTGAGCAATTAGGAATTAATGCCTTGTAATTAGAGTAATGAAACTGTATACCCAGTATAGTGAAAAATAATCTAGTAATTTTTGGCAGTAACAGCAGTGAGTTTTTGTGTTTGGGGGTGGTCATGCTGTGTAGGTTTGTACAGCTCCTAGCACAACAGGGCCCCAAGATGATCTCTTGGGATAGGCAGGTTTGCATGCTGCTCTAATTAAGTTTATGCCACACTTTCCTGACTTCAATAGCTCATGTCTTTGCCAACTTCATCTGGTCGGACTGAATTTTTTTTTTTTGTGGGGTATGTGGTTGCAAGTGAATTAAAAGAAATTATAATTGTGCATTTGCAGCTTTACAACTGTTGTCTTGGACACAGCTGAAACGTGTCTGCGTTGCTTATATTAATGAATTCTGTGCAGGCTTTCCCATGGCAATTGCAGGTTTTCATCTCTCTTTTCCCCATGCTTGGGGAAGAAGAGGCATTCACTGTCCCCAGGTAGTGGTGACCAAGATCCTGAGGAACCGTGGTGCCGGGCTGAGGCTCTTCACAGAGATCCTGCACAGCCAGCCAGGCTCTGCTGCAGCTGCAAGTGCTTGATGCTTCTGTGGTTCCTATTCAGAGTCGTGTTGGCCACCCTGAAAAAGGTGGGCACACAGTTTGATGGCCATGATGCAGCTTAAATTATTTGACTAGCATCATGGAAGAACTGTGGCAGAGACAAAAAATGTCACTTGCAGCGGAGCAACCATCCATCCTCTCCAGCTGACGCCTGACTCCTCTTGTAGCCTGGCTTCTCCTGAGAGCACCTCTGCGTGCGCTGCACGAGGTAGCGATGAGCTATTGTATTGCGCGAGCCTAGAAGGGTTGATTTAAGGTTGCCTGGACT
>NW_009185612.1:47516-50974 GCF_000690835.1 Fulmarus glacialis | reverse complement strand
CCTGATTGTTCGCAAGTTTGACTTTAGAAATCTCCTAGTGCTTATTAAATATCACCAAGTGCATACGTAACAGCATCAGTGTTAAATAGTCACTGCATGGAAAAGGAGGAAGGCAAGAGTAAAAAGCTGGTCCCTCAGAGAAGCTAAGCATTGTCTAAAATGTGAGGATTCATCACCCTGCCTATATGGATGACCATTCAGCTGGGTTTTAGCATTATAAACCTTTCTGCTGTTCAGAGGTGGTTATGCATGAGTTTATCTCCATTTGAAAGCCCACAGCCATCCAGTTCCTCCTAATACTGAGCCAATAATCAGGACACTACTGTTATTTGCTACTGAGGCTGTTATGCATGAGTTTATCTCCATTTGAAAGCCCACAGCCATCCAGTTCCTCCTAATACTGAGCCAATATCAGGACACTACTGTTATTTGCCACTGAGGCTCAGTCCAGGTCCTGGAGTTTGCCTCAGGCTGTGGGTCTGGACTTTCAGAGACTGACTGACAACCTCCCACTTCAAACACATTCAGCCACCTGTGTGCATGAGGTGGGATGAAGTCCTAAATTACAGGTTGTGAGTTCACAGTGTGAAGCCTGAAGTGTAATTCCTGTTGCCACTCATTTCCCCAAGTGCAGACAGTGGGATGGAAGTGTCCATCCTTCCCAGGCACGGGATGTCATGATGTCATTCAAGTCAGAGTTCAAAGGTGAAATAAATCTAGTTTTAAGAATACTGGCTCAAAAATGTCACAGCCACTGGGCACAAAGTGCTAATCCAGCATAAACTTCCCTTTACTGGTTCGAACTTGCTGAAATGAATTTAAAGGGTTAACTTTGTTCTGGCAGGGTTTATGCTAGATCAGGTACAGTCTATCCATGCTGCTCTCACTTCACAGCAGATCAGGTAACAGCTGACATAAAAGCATAACATGGGCACAAGGTTTGCATTGTGTGCTCTGGCTAATGCAAGAGAAATGCAAGTATGCGCCCACGCCTAATCCAGATACTGGAGGGCAGTCTGACAGTGCACAGATCTGGATTAGCAATCCTGCAACCTGAATACTGCCTTTCTGGGGCAGGGTGTCTCATGGCTGCATGTAACCTGCGTGGAGAAGCTTTCTCTCCCTGGCTTTCCTTCTTGTGGGTTTGTAAAAGTTGGGCTTGATCTGTAGAGGGTTAAACCAAGGTCCCACCTTTCACCATATGGGCTGGAGAGTAGGGACTTGGACTCTGATTTAGGTCTAGATGTCAAAATTCTCAGCAGAGTTTAGGAGGTTTGAATGAAGAAGGTTCAAACCTTTTGCAAGCTTTAAATACATTTTAATTTGAGGACTGTGAAGGTCAGAATAGGCATCAATTATCATTAAACCAGGATATTCTTCCTCATGACTGACCTCAGTCCTGTTTGCGGCTGAGGGCCAGCATTCAGGTCACTGGCCAAGTCCTCCATTAATACACAAGTTCCTAGCTGGTGAAATGAGTTTTGTGCTTCTACCCCGGAACAGGAGGAGCACTTGAGAGCTCCTTGGAAAGCAGCGTGACAGCACGGGTGGTCTCTGCTAGCAGGCAGCAGACCCCAGAGCTGGCTGCCGGTCCTGGATCACTGTAGGCGGGTCAGGGTTGCTTTGCAGTTGGTCGCATAAGTGGTGCCACGTGGGCTTTGGGCTGAAGGAAAGTAACACTGGTTTAGGACACAGTCTGTCATCTAATGACTTCTCTGTTGAGGCACCAAGAGTTTAACTCCCTGTTGCATGGACTAGGGAAGGCAGCAGTGCATGGGTCACCTGTCCAGAAAGGGTCTGACTGATACAGCATTTCCTGGCGCAGAGCATCTCACCGTGCAGCTCTTGCAAGGACCAGCACGGTAAAGTGAGCCTGGTGCCCCGGACATCAAAGGGAGATCCCGTCCTGAGGCCGGGGAGCGAGGCACTGGGAACGGGAGCACTGTAACGTGAACTCGGCGGCTGGCCTGGGCTGTGCGGACAGTTCAGGAGTCTAAAGGCACCCTGTGGCGCTCCCCAGGAAAGCTGTATTTTACAGGATCAAAGCAGCTCTGCTTCCTTTCCCAGGGCATTCATTTAGTCCTCAGAACTAGGTCCAATGTCGGATCCAGCTCATCACCAAGATGAATGGAGGACAAGGTGGCTATTAGGCGCAAAGGGGCTATTACCGCAAGTGCCCTACAAACTCCTGACGACAACAGCAGGCTAAAAAATTATTAACATTTTAAAGTTGCAGTTGAGCCATCAAAAAGGAGGATGGCTGGCAGGTTTTTCTTCTGTACGTTTGCAGGTAATAGGAGCTGTAGTCAGCTTTTAAAGAATAGTAAGTGTTTCATCTCCTGGGATATAATTACATCTTTTTAAGTGGCTTACATGGAAAGCCGAATCATTCCCAATTAAGTGATGGGCTGCTGATTTCGGGCACTTGGAAAATTTATTAGCAAAGAGTGCTGGTCTGGCTGTACATCAGCTCCTTCGCAGAGGACTACATGAGTGGGCAAGGATATATCACCCTCTCCCTCTGCCAGCTGCAGCCTCCGTGGCTTTGGGGAGAGCGGTGGCTGTGGGGACAGACAAGAGCACAGCTGTAATTACTCCCTTGTTCAGCCTATGGGCTGTGATCCGTAGGGATCGCTCCCTGCTAAGGGTAAGGGAGGAGTTTGTGGTCCCTGAGCCATCTCTCAGCTCCTCTGCTGGTACCACTGATGATGGTGCCCACTGTTATGGCCTTGTGTGTGTATCGCCTGTCCTGGGCAGCCAAACTGAGCTTTTCAGCATGTTTCATGTAGCACAGCTGCCTGCTCGCCTGGCAGGGTGAGGGTTTTCACCAGGAGCTGCTCTCTGAAGCGCTGCTGACAGACAGAGACTCTCTATCCCATTAGCAGCAGTGGCATACCTTGAAGCTGCTTTAAGAACTCAAAGCGCATTGAAATACCCGAGGCAGGGCAGGGACCACTGCAGCACCCGGGAGCGTGCAGAGGGAGAGCTGAACTGGCTGGCTGCCCGCAGACGGACGCGCCCTGGAGATTAAAATCTAAACAAGGTTTCAGCTCCCCTTTCCTTATTAAATAGCTTGTAATTGCTTTCATTCACGTGATGAAGATCTTCAGAGTTAGTGTCTTCAGTGGCAGGCACCGTGCCCTTCCTGCCTGCAGTCAGCAGACTGACTCCGAAGTGAGGGCTCTCTGCGTGTCTAGCTCTGTAGCAAAGCTGCTTGTGCACCCCAGGGGTTCCCAGAGGTGGACATAACCTGCTTGTGATTTCGAGGACCATGCTTCGTTGAGAGTCTTGGTGGTGCTCTGTGCCTTTGAAAATCAGGGCTTTTGTATAAGTAGTTAGCATGGATTTAGCTAGCAGCTCCATTTGAAGCATGCAGTCTCAGGACATGGTCTAATAGGATTTTGGTCCTGCGCAGGCAGAACTTTTATTTCTTGTGCTGGGGTGCTCATGTTGGATGC
>NW_009185612.1:38778-47485 GCF_000690835.1 Fulmarus glacialis | reverse complement strand
CAGTAATTTAGCTATCGTAACATCCATTTTTATGGGTCTCCTGTTGCCTGGGACATCCCAGTGTTATATCCCAGAGGTTGCCGTTTGAAAGCTGAGCATTAGTTGCAATTAGCCAGCATATAGGTTGAGGGACTTGCAGTGAGAGTGTTTTGGCCATATTGTACTAGAAACATGAGGCTGAGCTGGACTGTAAATCACAGATGATTTCAAATATCAGAAAGAGTATCTAGCTGTCATGTATTCGTATTGCCCAGGGATGTCCAGTTTCCTGTATCTTGATGCTGCTCATAGGGCAGGGCAGGAGAGAGATGCAGGAGGAGGCCTGGAGATCCCTCTGTCTTCTGAAGTGCTCTGCAGAATTAAGGAGATTTAAACTGTCATAACTGGGACAAATTCATCACTGCTACTCCCTGAAATCAGCCCTGCATAGCTGATGGAGAAGGAAACCTGGCTTATCAACAGAGGTTCTCCTGGTAATATCACTCAGATGATCAACCTCACCTTCTCTAGCATACCCAGCACGTAGCTCCACCTGTGCTACACACCTGAGACCTGCTATCGCAGGGAGGGGAGAGGCAATTTGGGTTTAATTGCCTGGAAGCTGGTCAGATCCTGACTCATAAAAGGCTCATGAGAACTTGGGGAGAGGAGATGAATTTAAAAATTGCTCTGTCCAGTGGTCAGCATGTCGCTTCTCCCCCATGTAGGACCAAGGCATTGGTGGCAATTTCAGTTGACCCTGTTTCTCTGCTGTTATGATCCATGTGGGAAACATCCCGTGAAGTCAGAGCCTCAGTAAGGTGCCAGCCTATCTGAATCTTGGCCGTGGGCAGATCCAGCAAGAGGGAAGGACAGGTCTGGGAATCAAGGAGATAACAGATGAAAGAGATGACAGTGGTATCAGGGCTAAGCAGCACACCGGAGATGAACATGGGGTGGAGAAGCCTGCAGCAAGCCAAGAGAGCAAGGTGAAAGGTTTGGAAGAGCAGAGATTCTATTTATCCTGTTGTAGAAGGATCCCATTTTGAGCGGTACGCTGAGATAAAGGGTTGAATGGTCCATTCTTGAGCTTGCCCCTCTGCTCACCTGGCATCCAGTGCTGGCTGTGAAGCAGGTACAGAAGATCCAAGTTTCAACAGACTGTCCCAACTCTGCTCCCAGGGTAGGATTTCACCACAGGCACTAATGAGGGCACAAGCAGGCCACCACTGGGTATTCCTGCAAAGCAGCTGGGAGGAGAACGACGCTCCTGTAGCAAGGATAAAGCTTCACCTCTTCCCTAAGAGCAGAGGGTGGCAGGGAGACACATCCGTCGGAGGAATAGAGCAGAGGCCAGCTCCGTTGAAGCAGGTATGTCCTTAGGATCACATGAAGATATACCCTGAATTCAAAGCTTGGGCTTTGGGTAGAGCATTTGGTGAATTTTAATAGGGGAAGGGTCTTCTCAGGGGGGTTTGTGTTGGGGTTTTTTGGCTAGGATCATGGTAAGAGAGACATTTGGAGTACTTTGGGGAGGCTGTAGCTGGTAGCTGCTTTGCCTTGTGAACTTGGACTGGTAGTGGTGAACCTGATACAGCTCTGTGGTTAGACTTGCGCAATTTTTTTTTTTTTTTTTTTCTTTTTCTTCAGAGTTAGCAACACTGAACCCTTTGAAAAATACATGCAAGTTTCACTAAGTTTTTGTTCCCAAGAAAAACGAAGTTAAAACCTGAAACAAAAGGCTAACTTAAGCCTTTTGTAACAAAATATTTTCATTTTATGTTTTGAAACAATGTGGGTTTTTTCCTCAATTTTCATTTAATTTTGTTTAAAACATATACAGCAGCATAACGTGTAACTAAATCCTTTGGCCGATTTGTCATGATCTCATCTGAATTTTTCCGTTCGCTGAAAGCTGTGTTCTCATGTCAAACCAGTACAACCTTTTTCTATACTGGAAACGATCAGTGAATAAAAAATCCTCCATCTTTTGCCTGTTCCTTAATGATGCCTGAGAAATGAGTAAGCCCATAACCCACTAATTTCCCACTCCTCTTAGCGTTGCACCGCTGCATTGAAAAAGCAGATTACGGAGAGGGGAGATGAATGCCCCCTCCCTACGTGCCAGCAGCGGGGCATGATTCAAGACCTCTAAAGGACGCCTTTGTGTAGGACACGAACCCGCTCTGGGAGTCGAGACGGGCGATGCCACCGGCTCCGCTTGCTGACGCCGGCCACGTCAGCGCCTCTCAACAAAGAGGCAGGTGTTTTCTTTGGGCTGCGTGCAGCACCGAGTAGCATGTTGGGCCTCTTCTTTTATCCTCTTTATTAAATAGACTCAGATGGCACCCGGGGACTTGGTTTTCCTTTCCTCAAGCTAAGGCAGTCAGGAGTTAACCCCTCTTATAACAGTGATGCTGCCTCTATGTAACAGGCTCCCAATCACTCATTGTATGGCTCAGGGCTTTTCCCTTCATTAGAGAGCGAACCTGTGGGATTTTTTTTTCCCCCCCACTTTTTTCCAGTCTGCAGACTGCATTTCCTATAGATACACCTTCACTGCTTGGGGACTAAACATCCTGGCTGTAGCCTTTCCAGACTTACTCGGTAAGGGCTTGTTCTTGTAAGCTGTCCACGGGACCCTGGGGGTTTAAGGATCAGAAGATGAAAGCTCCTGTAGGTATTTATCCTGGGAAACAGAATCACTTTGATTCTGTTACCTCCCTTTAAACCTTGTTACGCAGATGGGCTTTTGTGAAGCTATTTCTTCAGAAATTCAGTAGCTGGTTTGATTCAGCCCATGAGGGGTCTTTTGCAGTTAGGTGTGTTTGCTCACCAGGTTTGGGGTTTGTTTCTCATGGCCACAGGTGTTAATAACCCCTGTGTCCAGCATCACTGGGATTGGGGCTTACTGTGACAGCTCTTAGAAGTTCCCCTGGTTTCTCTTACTGTTCCCAGCTAAGGGGTTTCTCACAGAGCCCTGTGCTTTTGCAAGTAAAGCACTCACATTTTCATTTTGTTTTAAGGTAAAAAGTGTGGTGAAATTGGCACATATTTGCTGGTCTACTTTTTTTTTCTCCAAAAATATTTATTTTTGGAGAAAAAACAACAAAAACAAAACACTGTCCAAATATTATTCTTAATGCTTGCTGGAAGAACACAAGTCCCAGTGTTGTGTCCCATTTGAAACATCCATTCAGAGCTGCATGTGCAGAAATACCAATGTGCAGTGACTTTACTGAATCCAAAGAAAAAGGAAGTATGTAGAATAGAAAAAGTATAATGTATTTATGCCTAACTACAGATTAAGCCACAGAAAGGATTCAGCATCTATATTCTTGGTCTAAGTCTGTGCACTGCATTGTGCACTGTGCTGCAGTGTTTGTAACCTACAGACATTACTGTGAACTGTTTTGAAGGTAGGTGGTTTTTGAAGTTGCACCCTGTTGTGCTCTTCATGGACAGTACACATGGCTCTGTGAGTCACAGACTTTTTAAAATAGATGAAATCTAAATTATTTTAGCTCAGGAGAAGTCTGTAAGAAGGTGCAGGAGGAACTGAATTCTGCCCCTCAACGCTACCCAGAAATTTTCCCTAACTTTGTATTTGACGGGTAGGTCATGGATGGACCTACCTGTGTCTTAAGTATTGCCTGTAGCAATGCCCAGCTGTCCCTGCTGAGGAAGGAGTCACTCCAACAGACAAGCTTAGGCAGCATGGTCAGTTTTTTATTGCTTGTTTGATGTCTCTCTAGCAGGTCATGCTCACAAGTTCATGTCGGTCTCATCTCTCTCTCTGCCCAGGTAAAAGACCTGCTGTTGTACACCACTCTATCCACATAGAAATCAATATATAACTGGGAGGAAATATAGTGCCTGCACTGGCTTTGTTTCAGTAAGGAGTCGGGGCATGGCAGAAGCACAGACTGAACAGGGTACCTGGGAAGTCCCGTGGTGCAGGTGCAGCCTCAGCCTACTCAGCAGCAAAGGAAATAAATGGACATCTGTCTGCAGTCAGATGCAATTCCTTTCTTTCTGTGACTGTTTTCAGAGGGGAATCACCTCTCGGAGCTGGTGTTTTGCAAGCCAATCTCATATTTATTTCAGGATCCCAGGGTGCTTTGCAAACATTAAGCCCGAGGCAGCTCTGTAAGGTTGTCCAGGGAAAGTGTGGTAAGGGAATCATCCTTCAAAGTGCAGCCATTTCGGAGTAAACTGGGCAATGCTTAACGGTGCAACAGAGCCTGCAATAACTGTTTGGATCAGGAAGTGAAGAAGGATTATTGCTCATTTACATAACGATGGCACACAAGGGTGCCAATTAGGATCAAGGGCCTATTGCACTGGTGGTGTGCAGACACTTAATAGGAGGCAGTTGGCTCCGAAGGGCTCCCACTGGACTTCTGAAGGAAAACCTTCTGTATAAATAGCGAAGGAATAGGGGTTTTTATTTAAATGGATTTTTTTGTCTCAGATTTTATATTTGTAGTGAATGTTTGGGAGAAGAAATATATTCCTGAACAGCTCTGCTTGGTATCTAAAACAGAGTGACTTGATGACTTACTGTATGTCCTTTTACAATAGAGATGTTCCTAGTCACACAGCAGAAGTATTTTGTATTAGGTAATGAATAAACAGAGGACAAAAAGGTCTGTCCAGCCTGGCAGAGCTTATTTTCTAACTATAAGGCAAGAGGGAAGCAATAGGTCTAGTTTGAGGGAGAAGAGGTTTTGATCTACATGAGAGGTGGAGATGTCACATTTTGTAAGCGTGGTGACGAGAGTTTGCTTCTGTGTGTTTGGAAACAGGTGATTACAGAGATGGGGAAGTCAGTGTGGATAGGTTGTAAAAAAAAAAAAAAAAAAAAAAAAAGGATAAAATGGGATTCTGCAGTAGTGGAGAGATGGAGAGAGGACTATGGGACAACGAAGGACAGAGGTAGTCGGGGGCTCTGTGGGGGACAGGAGTGGGAAAGGTTACAAACTCTTCAGCTCTACCTGCTTGTCTTTCATCCAGTGCCTGAAAATCTGAGACTTGCTTGTTGGTGAATGGAGATAAGGATCCCAGAGGTTTTCAGGGGACAGCTACCTTTGCGTACCAGTAAAAGAGGAAGTGAGTTGTTTGCTGTCGTGCTCCTCTCCAGTGCTACGTGCATTTCCGTGGTGCTACAGGTCTGGAAGTTCCTGTGCATGCAGACTGCTCTCTGTCAGCAATAGGATGCTGTAGACATGGGGACTTGGAGTGCCCAAAATACAGAGGGATCCATTGCCATATTTCCTGTCCTGAAGCATCATTTTTGGGCCACGGCGAGTCATCTGAACTGCGTTCTTCCCTTTCATCTCTCATTTTGCCACAAGTGTCACGTGCTGGGCTAATGTTTGAGTTGTGCTGGCAAGAGGAGGCCAGGGAACAGCATGCCTCTGGCATCTTGCGTAGAGGAAAGGGTTTCTTCTGGGGCTTTTTTAAGAATCTGTCCTGAAAAAATAGATGCAGTGGTGTATAGCTGGAGACTATGCTCACAGCCAGCTCCAGAGATTCATAGGTATCCCTCAGTACTGCCAGAAGAGAGGTTTTTCTTTGCTCCCAAACTCATGGGCCATGTTGCCAGCCTCTAAATGAGTCACGCAAGATGGAACGCTGCTTTTGGGTCCTAAAACCTCCAGAAATACTACCCACTCCAGTGAAGCCTGGGACTTAACCCACTGGGAGAAAAAGCATTTGTCTTACCTAAAGTCTGGAGATGCTCAGAGCTGAGGAATTGCAGACCATGGGAAGCTTTTTGGGTATCAATGTTTTCCCCTCACCTGCTGTGTTCAGTTCAGATCTCCAAGATTCATTCAAGTGGCAGATAATGTTCTTTTTATCCAGGTGGGAAGTAGAGCTCTTGGGATCAGCTACAGTTTGTTCCAGCACTAGGCAAGTGCATTTGTTTCTGAACCAATAGAGGAAATTGCTGTATCCTGTGGCTGTAGCTAATGATTCCCAAATACGCTATACCAACAAAAACACTTCTTGCCCATGTAACTTAACATCACACATGGAGGTTCCAGTAGCATAAAAGCATATTTCTGAAGAAACACATTCCCCAGCAACATTTTGGTAAGGAAGATTTCATAAGTGCTCCATGTTGGCTTGTCACAACCTCTCGTGGGAATAACGGTAGGCAAGTGTTAACAGCTGAAGACACCCACTCCAAATCTAGAAGTGAGGTCTTTGAGATTTACTGCACTGCAGACTCACAAAAATTTGAATATAAAGGCAAAAACACTTTGAGGTCCTATAGCACATGTTGAAGCCTAAACTCAAATTTTGCCAAAGAGGGGAACTGTTTCAATTTCTAAGCCATCCTTGGAGCACTTTCTTTCCCAGGAGTGTTGTATCAGTACTCCAGAGCCAGACACCCTCTTGCTAATTCTCTCTGGCCCCATAAATCCTGTACTTCTTTCTGCACAGCAGAATAGTTTGAGCAGATGGAGTGGGATGTGGTTCCATTGCAGCCTCTTGCAGCCTGAGAAGCTACATCTACTGTTTCTTATTCTAATTACCAACTGCTGGAATATCAAAACGTGGACAAATACAGTTATGAGAAAGATGCAAGCATTTTTCCTGATAGTAGTTTGCCTATCTGTCTGTCTTTGATTTGAATTAGTGGGTCCCGTGTATCTCTCTTGTTCTTGTTTCTTCATCACAGCTACTATCTTGGCATCTGTAGATGTCAGTTTATCTGCCAGGAATCACTGTTAGCTAGCTTTAAAACAAGAGAATGAGCTTTTCGTTTCTCATCCGAGAAATGCTGAGTTATTCTAACTGCAGGATTCATGGTATAACCTGAGTTGATTTGTCTTTTAATTTTCTAGTCACTGAGCAGGCACTAAGCACACATAAGATTAGCCCAAAAATTTACCAAGCCCAGTATCCTACATCCAACAGAGCCTACAGCAGGTGATGAAAAATTATGGGCAAGAAACAGGGTACTTGAATTGCTCTTTTCTTGCTGAACCCGTTCAGCTTCTGGTGATCTTGTTTAGGCTCTATTGCCTTGATCCTCAGGTGAAAGGTAAAAATAGCCGCTTGATAGCCTTCATTAATGAAAGAGAGAAAATGATGTTATAAGGAAGCAAAGACCTGACTCCTCTCCATCTCTCACAGCAGGACCTTTGCACCCCTCTGCACCTGTCACAGAAGATTTGCTGAAAGCTTCATTCTGGACTCCTTTGTTGCGGTGTGGGGCAGGAGGACAGCCGGCTTTAACCCCCAGCGGTTTCTGCCAGTCGAGCAGCAGAGACATCCCAATCGGTCGCACCGTGCAGGTACACACCCAGCGCCGCAGCAGGCCTGACCTGGAGCGGCCGGGCTGCTGCTGCCATCGCATGATTCATAGCTGGAAAAAGCAGGCTGGCAGAAAACATTTGCCAGTCCCCCAAAGCCAAGGCCAGTGAGCACCACCGACGTGTTCCAACACCTGTTTGTAAAGCCAGAAATATCAGTGGAGTACAACAGTGTTTGCTGCGGTCCCTCCCAGGATGATGTGAGCCAGAAAGAGGGAAGGCAGTGCCAGAGGAAAAGGCTTGGCCAGTGTGTAGTTTCTGGCACGTTTTTATACACATGCTGAGTGCCACCCTTCGTGGCTTCCCTTCCTTTTGGGTGTATTTGTTAGGGGAATTGTGTGAGTAAGAAGCAAAGTTTCTGTTTAAGCAATAAACGGAGATGTCCTTTCTCGCAGGGCTGGCACGCTATGCCTGCAGTACGTGCCAGGTGGAGCTGCAGTGCTGCACCTCCGTGAGCTCCAGCCCTCGCTCCAGCCCTTCCCGAGAATCTTTCCTACATGCTCTTAAACCTCTGTTTATTCCTCTAAAAGATCTGTGCTGGGGGGCTAATCACCTCTCAGTTATGCTGCTAGATAGGTAACAGCTCTCCAGATTCCAAATACCTCCATTAGATGACAGCATGTAGCCTATACCTACTTCTGCCCCTGATTTGCCCTGGATCAGGGCCGTGTCAAACTCTTGGGATAGTTCTTTTCCACTGCTTCTCATCCACCACTTGCTTCAGCTTCATTTTGTCCAGAATTTAATAAGTAGAAGAGAGCACCAAATGCACCTCTGAATTGCAGTTGGCAGGGTAGCTGTGGTCTGAATCCACCTCGCTCAGGTGCTGTAGGTAATGAAGCCACATGGCTTCTCTATGTGCAGGTCCAAGATGCTGTGGTTTCTTTTTAACCCAAAGTTGCCAGATTACAGGTCTGTCAGCTGTGCTCCTGCAGGCTGCAGCCATGTCGTCCACCTTTAGTATAAAGACACCCAAGTATTTAGAGGCTCTTCATGGGTATCTAGGACAATGCTACAGTTTTTATTTCTCTCTAAATAGCAGGCTCAATTAAATTTGCGTGGGAAGGGGGATCTGCAAAGGATAAGAAAAGAGGTGGGCTGTCTGCTCATGGTGAAAGCTGAATTAATGTTTGGGAGTGTTTGCGAAAGGGAGAGGGAGCCTTGGGGTAATAGCAGAGAGCTTGTTCACGATCCCAGTGCAAACTGGATGAGGAGTGGATCTTCGGCTGAGACAAGCCAAAGGAGGAGATTTTGCCAAGAAGCAATGCTATGAGATCAGCATTCATTCCTTATGGGCGTGTGGCTTCGCAGCAATATTGCCGGGACAAGCCCACCAGCAGATAATAACAACCTAATTTTAGATTCACAGACTCCTGAATAGGGTTGGGCATTTTTATTAA
>NW_009185612.1:0-38748 GCF_000690835.1 Fulmarus glacialis | reverse complement strand
AGCAGATAGTTTTGGCAAGGAAAGAATGGAAGTTTGTAAAAGCTGGAAGTTGCCCTTGATTTTTCTCCTCTGAAACAAGGGCTCATCCCACAGTTTACCCGAAAAACTTTAGAGTGAAAAAAGAAAAGAAACGGTACTGATAAAAATGTAATTTGGTGCTGAATTAACCTGGGTTATACTAATCTCAAAACAGTGTGTCCATTTTGAGGGGTTTTGCTTTCTTTCGTTTGTCGGTTTGTTTACAAATTAAAAAAAAAAATTGTCTTGGCAGAATCTGAAACAACCAAATTTTTTTTCTGACTTTTAGTTTGTGGTTCTTTTTGATTCAACTACAGCACTAAACAATCAGTGCTCTGCAAATTCCTAATCTCAGAGCACCTCCAAGGTTGTACATCCAGGAGTTTCTCCTTGCTGCTTTACTGTGATCTTTTGAAGGAGGGGCCCAGCTGCCATCAGAAGCAAGAACTAACTCTTGCTTCTGAGGCAGGTGGTAAGACGTTCTCTCTGCAATATATAACAGATTTCTCTGCCGACTGAAATTTGTTAAGAGCCCTTATGTTATACTCCTGCTGGACAAAAATACCAAGGTTCACCCAAGCAGCCTCAGCTGCTCTGGGTTCTATAGACTCCAGAAGGTCTGTCCCACCTGGGTGGCTCTGGGCACTTTTGCTAAGGTCTCCTCCACTGCTTTCCTCCCAGACTTGGAAGGACCTATCTGTCATGGCCAATCTGAAGACTTACTGGTGTGGAGAACACACCCATTTGATTTTTCCTATCCCTGATGCTGAAGGTACATGGCATGGGGAGAAGTCACAACTCTGGTATATACGCCACGGTCTCCCCATCCTCTAGGCTCCGTGGCTGTGACACTGTTGTGATGCTCTCCCTTCCACATAACTTCAAAGCTTTTTATATCAGAACTACTAACCTGCTTTTCCCATTTTTCATTTCTTCCAGGCGCTTGGTGTTACTTCAAACAGTAACTGAAGGGGAACGCACTTCTGAGAACCATGATGTCCTTGGGTGTCAGTAAAGGTAATTCCTTTCCCCATCCCAAGCCGTTGGGGATCTGTCCACTGTCATGGCTTTCCTTTGCCTTCTTTGCTCAGTTGTATCTGCTGTAACGTCTCTGCTCAACTTCCTCAGTGCAGTGCATCCACGGGTAGAGGACACCTCTTCCTTGCCTGGGACCTGCTCCAACCTGCAGCTCCAAAATTATGTGCATTTGGCTATAATTTCAGTATCCATGAAGGTATAGAGAGCTGGAGAGCTTATAGCCTGGCTGAGGTTTTGAGATGAGCAAAAGACTAATAAACTCCCATATTATTCTCTTTTGAAGACCTCCTTAAAATTCTCTGTCTTTGAAATGTCTACTGAAAATACAGCAGCAATTAGCAGCCAGTGCAGCAGCTGACCAGGATGGCTTCCCTCTATCTCTGTCTGCCCACACCTTCTTCTTGTCTCTTCTAGAGATAAAAAACAAAAGTCTGTGGGCTGGAGACCACTCTTGTGCAGTGTGCAATATCCATACATAATGAGAAGACTGCCTTTATTATTAATAAACTCCTAATAATGTCTTATTATCAAAGGAGTGTGAAAAAATCAGTTGCTCTGAGTTGTCCCAGGAACATGCCCAAGCTGTACAATTCTGTGGCAGACTGAGATTTAATTTTTAAGCAACAGATGATCACAGGACCTTTAGATGTGAATAGATGGGATGATGCTTCCAAATCTGGAGATAACCTGAAACAGTAATCTGGAGAAGAGTGGAAATGCCTTGTTCATTTCCATTAGGCTATAGATTTTATTTTCAATTTCAGTGCTAAGAAAAGCAGATCTTCCCTTTCCAGGTGCTCCCCATGAAGAGTGTTACTGCTGGTCCCTAAACCACATCCTGACATAGATGTGGCCCTGCATAACTGTGCCTTTTAACTGCTACTGCTAATTCCACGTGAGGAAAGACATTCTCTTCATTGCTACAGCTATGTTTTCCTTAGAGACAATCCGATGTGACCAGCTGTTTAAAAAAAAAAAAAAATCCTACCCCTACATAACATATATCCTGTATATAACATATACTTGAAACACATGACCATGTGTCGGAGGTTAATCAATTTACTGCATGTCAGCTGCTCAGTGATAACTATTTCTGGGCAGCCTTCTAGCTCGTCACGAGCACAAGATACAGAGACTTAGCTGACCCTCCTTTCCTGGTAGCTAAATTGAATTATTTCATGTTTGCCACAGGCTAAGAGCGTGCAAGCAGGCAGTTTCCTTGGCTTAGATGATAAGAAGTTGTAAAGCTGCAATAACTTGTTGGTTTCTCTAAATCCCTGAGCTGTATTGGTCGAAGTGTGACGAGGAGAGCACGCTTGGTGTTTTCAGCCTTTACCGGTCATTTCCAAAATGGCAAAGATGGAAGATAGTCAGAAATACATAGAAAAGGAGATTTCCTTATCTGGTCTTCATCTTACAATTTCTCCATGTGAAAACAGCTATTTCCCTCAGAAGAAAATGCTGGATGGGGAATTTCCCAGTTAAAATGCCTTTTTTTTTTTTTTTTTTTAAATAATATCCAGCTGCAATCAATTTGGTCCAGCAGGACTTGGCACTCAAGGATGACCGAAGCCCTTCACATCGGTCACCTGCACATTTCCTTCCCTCGTGAGAGACCGTTCCCCCTTCCCCAGCCTCCCATGTCCTCCCCTGCCTGCTCCCAATATTTTTGGCTTTAATAATCCTCCCCATTAACCTGTGCTTTTTTCACCCAATCTTTTTCCTACCGGGAGGTCTTAGCAACTCCTAATCCATGACATTCTGCAATTTCCTACATTCTAATTTTATGTTTTAATTGCTGTTGCTGACTTTCTCAATGGAAGGATGTAGTTTTGGTTCATTGCCTGAACAGAGACACGGAGCAGAATGAGGATGGTGGCAGAGTTGCTGTTAGACAGCAAAAGAGAGACCATACAGGATAGGACATTTCCAGATTTGGGCCAGAACCACATCATTAGGGAGACATGGTTTGAGAATATGTTTTTGAAACTGAATTTTGTAATGGAAATGTGGAAATGAGGAACCAAAGGACATGTCTCCTCCAACTCTGACAGGCCACCAGAGAAAGCCGACAGCTGGGAGTTTGTGTTTTATGGCTTACCTCTATCCCCCAATTCTTGGCTCAGCTTCATGCTCCAGATGTATCATCCTCTCCCACAAACCAAAAAAGCCTCATGCTAGAGCTCATGTGATGGGAAATGCCAAAGGAAACTCACTGCTTTGTAAATACGTGATTAGACCACCCACTGAATGTCTTTGGTCTTCCTGAGAGAAAATGACTCGTTAATGTTGAACAGTCCTCTGAAAGGAGAGAAAAAACTGTATGAATCTCTGTAGAGGAGGTGATGCATCAGGGTAAATTGATCCTGAAGTTTGGATAACAGCTTGTTTCCATCTTTCATCAGAAGTGGCAAAAGACTCATTCAGTGTTTGAATCTGACTGAAAGGAGACCTGTGCTCCCTGCTGTCTGAGATTTACCCCGGCTCACCTGCTGACGCTGTGAATTCTTGCCCTTTCTCAGCAACCCTTCTGTCTCCTTCCTTTCCCTCTGCCTCTCCTAGGACGTGTCATTCCATCCACTGATGAAGACCGCAGGAGGATCATTAAGCAGATGAAGGTTCGCACCACCCTGAAAGGTGATAAGAGCTGGATCCACCACCATAACTCGGACTCTGAGGATGAGAAGAAGAGCAGCCCGCTGTAAGTGTGGCCACTGAGGAACGCTCCTCTTCTCCCTTCCCTTTCCCTCATCAACCTCCCACGAGCACTCTGTTCTCCAGCCTGCAGGTGTGTGTGCTAGGGTGTTTTGGGGTCCCCATTATGCCAGGAAATGACACTGCCAAAGGGAAACGATGCTCCTGTTTAATTTTGATAAATGCAGGTTGGGGAGAAGCTCTGAGAAATGGCCTTTTCTGGGAGCTGGGAATCCAGCAGCACAGGCAGATTTGAAGTCTTAGGAGAACTCTAAAGTTTTTTTTAAGCCAGATTGTGTTTCACCGTCTCTGGAGTGACAAACGAAGGGGCAGACCTTGATGAGAGGGAGTTTAAGTGATAAAACAGCCAGGTCTGCATCTCCCCCTCCAGCTCACAGGGCTGTGTCACACAGCCACTCCTGTACCAGGGAACACCACAATCTGCACCAGCTTCTCTTAAATTAGAAACAAAACCAAGCCCAAATCGGTCTTCTCTTAGCAATTCTCTCCAAAAACATCACTGCCATGTTCAGCAAGGCAGCTCAGCAAGATCAGAAGTTAATTATGTCATTGTGTTTTCTCTTTACTCAGGTCTGGACGGGCCAGTGGGGGATCCCCAGCTTCAACACCTATTGCTCCCCAGAGCGACAGGTAATTTTGGGGACCCATCCTGTTGCTTCCCTTCTGTGTTATCTCATGGGGTCGGTGCATGCTTTCACTGGTTCTTCACAAATGTCTGCTCTTTCTTCACTTCCTCATACCCACTCACTGCTGCGATTGTGTTGAAAAATACAGTCCTTGAGGAGAGGCTGCATTGTTCAGTATAATGTCTTACAAACTGTCACCTCGTAGAGAGCATGGCTTATCTCCTGCAAAGTCCAGATGGATGAATGCATGGATTGATGTCTTTAATGCAGATGAATGGATGCCTTCAAGCCCATGATCCCACAAGATTACTGGTGCACATCAGCTCCTATGCTGGTGCAACAACTGTATGCTCTAAGCCTGGGGGGCTCCTCAGAGCAAGCGATGCCCTGTGTGGGAGCTGAATTTGCTGCAGGGCCAGAGCATGAGGGCTCTTCAGGTACCCAGGAGCTTGTAGGACTAGTGTCCTAAAATATAAAACTGTTGGAAAGGGCTTAGTCATATGTGAGAGCTCTTTGCTAGCTGCAGTGCCATTGCTGGGAGAGCATTGCCCTCTCCTGTGAGCAGTTTCCTGCCTCCTCTCACTTTTTCTGTGCCAGGTCTTGTCACTTCTTGTTGCAGTTAGACAGGATGGTTTCCCTGCTGTGCCCTACCTCTTTCTGCCTTCCTCTGCAGCGTAGTGCTTTATCAGGCATAGGAAAAGTAAAAACAGGGACATTTGTGACATTGGAAATGTGGCATCTGAAGGGGCATCTTCACACAAATGTGTAAGGTCCTGAAGTTGACAGAAGGTGAGTGACAGGGAGTCCAGGACACTCAGGATGTGTTTAGTCTTCAAAGTGAGGACAGGCATTCATACACCAAGCTGGACAACTTCTCAGCTTCCCTGCAGCTCTCATTCAAAGCTGAGTGCTCAGAGAACAGCTAGGCAATGGGGCTGAGATGGGCTACACCCTGCTGGTGCCTGCTCTGAGGACACTGCAGAAACAACAGCTTGGGGCTGTGCTCAGCACTCATTGTCCTCCAGCTCATCCCATCCAGAGAGCTCCAGAGCTAGGCTAAGCCTGCAGTGAGTTTGCATTTCTGTGTCTGTGAAGGCAACCGGATAAATTTGAGCTTGGCAGTCACCTCAAGCACGTAGTGATGGGCAGTGTAAACCTGCCTTCCTTCTATGCTCTGATCCGATGGCTGACCCTGCTTGGAACAGGAGGTTAGAGCAGAGACCTGCTGAGCTTTCTTACTGGATTATCTTGTGATCCTAAGGGCACCTGGACAGACAGGAAAAGAAGGGGTGGTACCTGGGCAGGTGTGAAGGGAGCCTGTCTGAGCTCATTTGATGGGAACCAGGTCCTTGAGGCCCATCCTGGTCCCCACCTTGCTCTCAGGAAGACACCTCCAAGACAGCTTGAAGCAGGTTCCAGGGATGCTTCCTCCTGCCCCGGTGCAAGGGGCCAGATCCCCACCTGATGGTATCCCTTTCCTTTCCCTCCAGAGGAGCTATGCTGCGCTCCCTTCCTCAGAATGGACCCTCAGAGAAGTTAGTGTGAAGATGATGTTTTCCTGTGATAAAACAACCAGGATCTCTACTATATCTAATTTCCCCTCTCTGTGCCATCAATCTGTGGACTTAATTTTGAGCCAGAAAACACTGTCAGCATGGCTAGTTTTAATTGGCTAACTCTAAAATTCACTTTTCTTATAAAAATCTTTTATAGAGCTTGTTCTGATGATTATTCATTTTTAAAGAATCCTGCCAAGGTTAATTTTGGTGCAGCAGCTGAGGTATCAGTCAAAGCCCATTTAGCTAGATTTTTGGCTTGACAGCCACGTGGACATTTCCCTTTAATACTGGTGCTGCTGCTGCTGTTGTTTTTCCCCATGTTTCTTAATTCACTGATGTCTGTTCTTTGCACAGGTCTTCTGCCTCCAAGCCTCAATCCGGTTACCTCATCAGGTTGGTATAGAGCGGCAGGTATTTGGGGTGTAGGGGAAGGAGAACTAGATCAAGAGCAACAAGCATGAAAAATATTACTATCTCTTGGGTTCTTTTATTAGTTAAGAACATTACAATGCTCAGGGAGTACCTTGGTGAAGAGAGTCCTGAGTATTTTCTTTAACAGGTAGTTTGATGGTGATGTTAACGGAAAATCAGATCTCCTCTCTATGATACAATGATCACACACGGAAGGATTATTGTGCTATGAAAATGTTCCATCATCCTTGTGATCAGCACAGCATCAGTGATGGGGCTTGTGTGCTTCAGCTTCCTCTGACACATGGGCTGTTGCCCACGGGGACTCTGATGCCACCGTAATCCTAAACAGGTTGGCAAGCCCTGTGATACCATACCCAAGCCTGTGTGCGAGCTGATTTTACTGTGTTGTCTAAGGCCAGGGAGTAGGAAGATGGGACTTTTCTCAGGATGACTCTCCCAAGGAAGCACTTTCTAATTCTCGGTGTCCTGAGACAGCACCTTCCTCCTGACAGGACACTCAGACACTGTTAGGACAAAGAGTGGCTGCAAGTCTCTTCATTTTAGTTCCAAACTCTGTCCTGCAAAAAATATAACAAAAATAAACCCCTCTTTTCTCCTCAGAGGGGTGTTCACAAGAACCATCGATAAGACGTCTTCTGTGCCAGATTCTTCATCTTCTAATGAAGCACAAAAAAGGTATGTGTGTGTCTTCCTCTTCTTCATGAAAATGAGCTTTTAAACGTTGTCTATATTTCTAGTCACCCTTTTACTTTGGCCAGTGTTTGTGGGCTTCCACTGAGCTCCACTAAATCCCTACTAAATGCTGCAAGACATGGCTGTTCATTTAACAGCTCCATTCAGCAGACATGGGAAAAAAGACAAGGCATCAAACTCCGTATTTTCCTCACCAGAGCATGGGATGGCAGTTGGCTGTGAAAGTACTCATGGGTTTGGGTTTAGTTTGGCAAATAGTTTTGGGTAGGGGACAAATCACAATGAATCCTTGCAAAGCTGTAACACTTCATTGTGATGTTTTTAATGTGTTTTGGTTGGTTTTTTTTTTTTGAAACCTGTCTTGTGAGAGGCAGTTATATTTAATTCTAGTAAGTAAGATCTAAGCGTGGCTCTGATCTAAGCAGATGCTTTGTTGCACCTCAAGTGAAACCTTTGAAACCTCATTTTTCCCCGTTTTGATGCATCTGGGGAGAAGGATGATGCCACAAGGTGTCATCTTCCTTCTCACTGACTGATCCTGGAACAGAGTAGCACCATCCCACAGAAGGGTATGCCCATACCAATTCTGACAACTCACAGTGGCCCTGGGGAAGCAAAGTAGACCTCAAATCCTAGTCCAGGGCTGTGAAAAGAAGGCAAATGCTGCCCTTCAATTAAATAGCATTCCCTGAATTCAGAGAGCGGATCTTTGGGATCACCCTGTTTTCCCCCATCATGTGGAGCATGAGCTCACCTGGGTAAGAGGGTGGCGAAGGGCAAGAGCTCAGGAGGGTCATGTTAACAGATGTGATTTGTGCCTTCTGCAGCACTGCCGCGAAGGGACAGAGCCTGTGCCGTTCTTCCTCTGGCTACAGGATGACCACTGAGGATTACAAGAAACTGTGAGTGTGCAAAGGGGAGCAGCACTTTCTGTCCGTGCACAGGGTCAGCAGCACCTGAGCCTCAATGATGAAGCCACCTGCACAGGGATGCCTGGCCAGTCATGGCTTCATCAGCTGAGCACTGCAGAGCTTTCAGTAGAAACTGAAACAGTTCCCTGTGCTACCTCCAGGCCTGTGTGGGCCATAAGGCGTTCCTTAAACTGGTGATGGCCTTTGTATGGACTGAATTTTATCAGTTCGTTGTAATTAAGGCAGAAACTGGAAGATGCAGCCTGGGGACCTGGTTTGCAGCATCGCTGACCTTTGTGAAACCAGCAGAAAAGATGCAGCCTGGGGACCTGGTTTGCAGCATAGCTGGCCTTTGTGAAACCAGCAGAAAGGAGGGGGCTTGTGGCAGAACATCACTGCTGACGTTTCCTACGCAGCTTTTCATGTCAAAGACTGTGGCTCTAATCTGAAATGCAGCTGAGCATTTATTATGAACCAGCCTCTAGGCTTAACCCCTATACTAAGAAAACAAAATCCTATGGGGACATGCATACCCCAATGTGCATGAAAAATACAAGTGTCTTCCACACTTGTGTGCAACACTTGTAGGGTGTGAACCCATTTCCACATGCCCTTGGGTTTTGCTTGTGCTGCCTCTGCAACAGTCTACAGAGGCAATTCCCTTACCCTGGCTCTCCCCTTCCCTTTCTATTTCAGAGCTCCATATAATGTCAAGCAAAAATCAGTGGACTTGGATGAGGAGGATGTGCCTTTTACTCCAGATGAGCATAAAAAGAGGTATGCCCTCCAGGTAACCACCTTTTTCTTGCAGGGACAGTGACAAGTGGACTTCAGTTTAACTGTTCATTACTGGGAGGGTCAGTTCGATGATGATTACAGCTTAGCCATTAGGGCTGATTGCAATAAAATAATAATAAGCAGATATTTCTGCACAGAGCGCATCTATGCCCACAGGCGACTGCACTCCCAACAAAATATAATTAAAAGACTGACATGATTCAACCTGACAGCATACCCCAATTAATTTGGCAGCTGGAAATGGCTTGTGGAATCCATCAGCTGCGTAGTGTCTACGAGAAAAGATAGAGATGCACAAATAGCCTGGCAGTAAAGGGAGGAGCCCACCTCCCAGAGCCTATGTGTGCGCCTTTGAGTCTGGACCACTTGGGGACTTGCATCTAAGTCCAGATCCGGATGGGTCTCTCATTCTCATACCAGGAGTAGGATGTGTTTTGTCTGTGTGGTAGATCTGCATCTGATGCAGCCAGCGTTCTTGTTGCTTTCAGTCAAGTTTCTGAAGATACTTTTCCTCAGATATGAGACTTTTACAAATGAAAACTTGGTAATTCGCGCACTGGGGATGAATCAATAAAAGTCCTTTCAGAGATCTGCACTTCTCCCTTGGTACATCTGGTGGTACTGATGTCTGTATAGACATGTGCAGTCCATGTAGCATGTCAGCCACAAAGCCTGTATCCCATTTTTTTTGTCCCGCGGCATGCAATATTGCATGGCCTTGAAAAGGGGAACTCCTTCTGCCCTCCTGGAAGAGGAAGTTTGGGTTTTTTTTTTTTGCCTGATGCTTTACATCCATGTGAAAGTGCTGTGGCCCAGCATGAATGATACTAAAGAAAAAGATAAGACATTGTTACTCCTCTTAACTCTGGCTGGATTTCTGCTCCCCAGAGCGTGGGAGCTCTGTCAGGGTTAGCACGAGCCTCCTCTGGGTTGTTCACCTATTGCCTCTTCAAGGTTACACCCAGCAGCCACTAACAGCATGAGCAGAATGTGACCCTTTCCCTCCTTTCCAGGACAGAGGCGGCCAACAGTGTCCTGAGACGCACTGCCAGCAGAGAACGTGCTTACGTCCTCTCGGCGGCCAAGAAAAGCAACGGGTGAGTCTTCAGCGTGCAAGTGTGGGGCAGCAGACAGGGAAGAGGCTGTTGAAGGCGGTGTCGCAGGGATGGTGGCCTGACCCAAGACTCTCTGAAGGCGATGGGTACCTTTCCAATGAGTGGAGAAGATGTAGCTGCTGTCTCTCTAGAAATGCCAAGGATTTCTGCAGAATTGAGGAAATCCTCCAGGAGTCTTGGGAAGTCTTCTTTACTGAGAGGGATGAAATTTCAGGAAGAGAAAAACCATGATAGTCCCTAATTCCCTGGGGCCCGCAGTCAAGACTTCAATTTTCAGACTCAGTTCTTAATACTGCTCTCTCCAGTTTTGTTGCATGTAAGGGGAAAGTAGAATAAATATAAACTGCCTCTAATATGGATCAGCTTTTTGCGACAGAGTTTGCCTTTACATTGTATTTGAACAATAGCTAGATTTACAAGATCCTGATCTTAGTTGCAGCTTCAAAATAGTTCTGTGGGGAAAAAGAACCTAACAGTAATGTGTGGATGTGTAAATGGAATGTGAAGGATGTGTGGGAGCTACTGGTACTCAAGGCTCTGTTGTCCATCTCTTTTCTGAGAGGGGGAAAAAAAAAGCAGATTTCCAAGGTCTCTGATCTCCCAGGAGCCATGATAGTGACTTTTTTCCATCTCGCTTTCACTATAATTCCTTTTCCTCTTGACATAACTCAGGGTGACACAATGAGGCACCAGGAGGTTGCTAGTGCAGGAGGAAGCAGGGAGGGGATGCGCCAGCAGCACTCATCTGTGCCCGGAATGAGAGAAATGCTTGGATAGGATTTGTAAGGACGTTAAGGGTGTTTGCACTGGCTGCTATTTCCTCTGGTGCACTGAGGATTGTGTGGTATGGAGGGAGGCAGGTTTGGATGCAGGAAGAAAAACAGCTTTCGGGAAGGTATAAAATTAAAAAGACACTTCGGGGAAGCTTCTTTACTTCACGTGTTATAACTAGCTGTTCTTCCTATTTTTATTTCCTCTGCTCTGTAATTTGTACAGGTTTAACACACCCAGTCACTGTCAGCTCTGCCCAAATGGTGTTACATGACCCCTTAATGCCTTGCACCATATGGGTCAATTATATGTCAGAGACTCTGTGGGAGCTGCCCCTGCCCAAGGTGTGTCTTTACCTCCAAACTTCTAACTGTTGCCTTTATGCTTCCTTTACAGCAGCCCAACACAAGAATTTCCACCCTTGTTTGCCAAGAGGTAGGTCACTGACCCTCTGGAAGTACTGCTGGAGTTGTGTGTCTGTGTACTGTACCAGGGCAGCTCTTAAATGCTGGGATAGGAGATCCCCAGGTGTTTCAAGGCAGAGGAGGGACACTTCCCTTAAAAAGGATGCTCTAGGTTGAATCACACTGGCTTTTGAGAGCCCACGGTGTTGTTAATGCCGAGAATACAGTACTGATGATGCTTTGGGTTATGGGCAACCTGAAACAAGGAGAGACTCGTTCACTGCCTTTCTTCTTCCAGGGAAGGCTGGTTCCAACCCGCAGGGTGAATACTCTTCAGGCTTCAGGCATTTAACTTCTAAAGCAGTTGGTATGATAGGGAAATGATGCCTAGGGTGCTCTCTGGAATTTAAGCGTTCAGCTGATACCATTTGTAAAGCGACTGTGACAGCAAAATGTCACTGATTTGGGCTGAAGATCTCACTTCATTCAGTCAGTTGAGATGCTGACCAGTAGCAGAGCACAGGGAGCATGAGGAGCAGGAAAAATCTGCCTCTAGGGGAAACAGAGGGAAAACATAGCTTAAGGGAAAACAAGAATAAATTGCCTGAATTAGCTAGCAGTGGGGAATAGGAAACAGTGTGATATTTGTCTCTCTTTCTGCCTTTTGAAAGAATTGAGATAGAAGAAGAGGAAGGACAGCAGAGGAGGAGTCCAAGTGTGTCTGGTTCATGCAGGTTTACACCAGATGACAACAGGTATTTACCTCATCCTGGAGTAGTGTGTTGACTGTCTTTGATTTTAGGGCACACTGATTTGCCATCTTTGCAGATAACTGCATTTATCTGCAAGGTAGCAGCTATCTGAACACAACTAGAGATGAAGGTTTTTCGAAAGAGACTTCTCAGAAAATCCTGATTGCCCCTTTCTTGCAAAAAGGGAAAGATCCAAAATGAAAAATGAGGTCAGCTAACTTGGTGAAACAAATGGACAGGCACGGGGACAGGCCAGAGTGTCATAAAGTACCCAACTGACCTAACCCAAAGAAAGCATGCAGTCACTACTAACAGCTCTAGCTTCTCTCTTGACATCTAATTTTTCCTCAGCTAAATCAGTCTTCATTTCTTCAGTAATGAGATAGTCCTAAACAAGAAGAAATTAGAAACAAACGGTATAGAACATAACCTTAGTTACTATCTCTAGTCACAGGTTGCCCAAAAAGTCTTTTAAAATTTCCCCAATTCAAAGGACAAAATAGATCACTAACTAAACAAGGTATGAAGCACGTTAACTCGTTCACACTGAGGAGTGTTTGATCCTTGTAGTTTCTCAAAAATGGAGGCCCTGGAGGGTGACAAACTGTATTTAACTACAGGCCAACTCTAATGTGAGTTGTATGGTGTAAACCTGCCACTGAGCCCCTCTCCTGATCACACTGCGCAGCCCAGTCAGTCCTGTCTTCATAAGGTGCTCGTAAGCCACAGGAATGAGCCTGGCGGCACTTCTGGAAAGACAACTCACAGGAGGAGTCAGAGCAGGTTTAGATGAGCTCACCTACCCATCAAGCAGCCATCAGATAGTAATGATTTTCTTTTACTAGCAAACTTGGCTGCGTGAACTGACCCCATCACCTAGACATGAAATACTCAATATCTCATTATTTCCAGTCCCCTGAGCCAGCTCTCTGCTTTTGTTAGACTTTAGATTTAATTATTCTACCATGATAGCAACAGATAGGTGTGACCGGAGAGGTTTGAGAGGTTCATTATCTTTAAATTGATCTTCGCTTTGATGGGAAATGTTAGCCTCATTTCAAGCCCCCAGCCCCTTTCACAGGCTACTGTGAAGCCCAAGTATACGCAGAGCCGTACGGAGCTGTGGCAGACAGGACAGAGTGTTCTTGCCATGGTATGTGAGACCTGGGGACAGGCTGTCTCTGGTGTAAAAGGGCAGCAGTGACAGCCTCCCCTAGTCCACGCTGGTCAGGAACAGCCGGCACCTGGTGTGGGGCTGAGTGAGACCAGTATGCAGAAATGTTTGGCTGAAATGAAAATGTTTGCCCTAGGTGGCAGAATCCTTCTCTGTTTTCAAGCAGATTCATTTAATTTGGGATTCAGCTCTGTATTCCTGCTCTGAGGGGTGGCTTGATGCCAGGCAGCAGCATTATTAGCTTCTCTGCTACTCTGGTCCTTAGTGGGCCCAGCAGGGAGTCCAAAAAATGAGGTCTTTCAGCCCAAAATGCTTTATTTTCATGATGAAGGAGCTGCCTCATGAATTTGGTAGCAGTTTTGTGCCATTGTGGTGCAGGTTTGAGGCAAGGCTGGGAAGCAGTTACCCTCCCTTCCTCACATATTACACCCATGCACATAGTGAAATCAATTTTGTGAATGCACTGAGCTTTAATCTATACATTTGGGGAAGTTGGGTTTTAGTGCAAACTCAAACTTTGGGGATAGAAACAGCTCCAGCTGTGTTAAATAGGAAAAGCCAGTTTCTAAAGACCGAGTATTTCAGCAGAAAGGCAGATTCTAGTCACATCAGTGCAACAGTGCATAGGGACAACTGCGTGTGTGAGTCCCTGCACAGCAGGATTTGGCCTCACTGCCCAGGAAGCAGATACAAGAGCTGTGGACCAGAAAGCAGGATGTGTCCCCTGCAGGAGAAGGCACCTAAAAAATCTTCTGTCTTCAGTGCTTTGTTACTTGCTGTTGTTTTTTTTTTTTTTTGTCAGTACTAATGGGCTAAGAAAAACCACTGCTGGGTCTTCCTGGAATGAGCCAAAGACAACAGCAGTGTCTCCCTCCAGGTAAGTTTTATAGCACAGCCAGGATGTCTTGGACATCTTTTGCGGCTGTATCAGCCCACATGTAGCTGTAGGTCAGAGACTTCTGTGAGCTCCCTCTGGGAAGTGAAATGAAGCAAATTTGTCAGCCTTGTACATGGGAGACTTTTCTTAGATGCAGGCAGCTGTTTTAAAAAGTTTTTATGTCTGAAATCCATGTTATGTCCTGCAAGAATCTGACAACATCCTGATAGAAGTGCTCAAAATCTGAAAGGAAAAAACCCAAACGTGCTGAACTCTTTCTTGCCAAATATGTGTGGGGGAATAATTTTCAGTTGCTTTCAACTTTGTCTGTTTGATTGAATTCATGACTATAGTATAAAAAAATGTTGAAATGGTTTTCCACAGCACTGCAAACAGCACTTTGGTTACTGACCTTGTTCTGTTATTTTTGTTCTTTGTGTATCATTGGCAGAAGATAGATTTTCCTGGCAATATCAGTGGTTTTAATTTAAAAATTGCCTCTGATAAGACAACCTCGTAAGTGAATGTATTGAAAACAGTGATGTTTGTTTTCCATTTTATTTATTCACAGAAAGAAACACTTCAATGCAGGAAAATTTTGGCCAGCTGCAGTGAGGAGCTGGTTTGTTCAGGAATGACAGGTTTTTTCTTTGCCTTCTCTTGCAGTCCTAAAACAGGCAGTAAGAGCCAAACAACCGCATCCTTGAGTGAAACTCCAGAGAGAATCTCCACTTCTACTGGAATCAGGTAGGTCTGTTGGCCCTCCGTCATCCTAAAGCTCCACTAACGATAGCAAGGGGCATGCTGCACTGGAGAGTTTGGCTCTGCTTGGTGGTATTTTCCCAGACACACGAATGTTCTGGACACAGTGCAGTCATGGAACAATAAATACTATAGCATAGGGAATCTAAGAAAGCAGCCCTTTACAAAAGCATTAGCAATCTGGGAGGAAATATACCCAGATGGAACCTGTGGGCCTCCCACAGCTTGAACATTACTCAGTTCTTTCTGATGAGAACATGAGCCCAAAACCTGCAGACCTTTCTATCTCCTAAACTGATCAGGCTTTCATTTTAATCCAATCCCGGCACTGTACGTAGCACACTCCCAACAAGCACCTTGCCGTACAGTTCCTATGCCTCACATTGTGTCCCCTCATCTCCCTACTTAATCGTTCTTGCTGTTTTGCTTGCAGAAATGGTGAAAACGGACAGACCCCTAGTGGGAAATCCTCATCTGAAACTGTGTCACAGCATGGGGACGGGTAAGAAGTTGAGAAAGGCTGATCTATGCTGCTGAACATAAGGTGTAACCCTGCTTTTTGCTCAGAAATAGTATATACCTGCTAGTGGTCTCAAACAGATGGGATGTCTCCAATTATGATCCTGGGCTGCACTCCAAGAGCATCATCTGCTGGCTAGGCTACAGCTCGCCAGTTTTCTCTACTCTTCCTTCACCTCCCTCAAGGATTCTCCTCTCTGGCTCAGTCCCTAAAGTCCCTTCATGCATTTATTTTTTTACTGCTCCACTTGCCCTCCCACTGCCGTTCCCCGGGGAACTTCTTCCACCTACGAGGGATGTGTTGAACGTCAGTTGCTGGTGGCTCCTGCTGACATTGGTTCTGGTCCTCTGCACCCTGCAGGAAGTCTGAAAGGGTGGCTGAACATTGGGAAAGTGTAAAAAGCTCTGTTGTATGGAGGAAAACCTAAGAAAGAAGGAACTGATTGGTAACCTAAAGGCATGGGTACAGGTGCTGGACACATTAAGCGGCAGAGCTCTGACACTGTGTAGCTGCACAGGGGAGACAGGGAACTTGCAGCTGAGGGCAGGGAAGCTTCTGGCCCTTCTGAGAGAGATCAATTCTTCCTTGTATGCTTATGTCCAGTAGTCTTTATCCTCTGGACTGTACACAGGAGAATTTCAGATTTTTAAAATATACCCCATATTAGCAGGGCTCTTTTTGTTCTGTTACCACTCTGAATTTTCGGCTGTGCCTAGACTGAAGTAGGCAGAATTATACATACATGGGCCCTCACGTTTTGCTCTGTTGTGCTTGAACAGCTGTAGAAGGCTTGGATTCACCAAATGAGTTTCTGTAGCATATTATGCTATTTATGTATATATTTATGTATGTATGCTATATATGTATATAATATTAAGTATATTATGCATATTATGTTAATTGCAACTTACTCTCCACCTCCATCAGTGAAGATAAAGCTAGAAACATTCCCAAACCAATATCTCGGGCTGAAGCAAAGTCTAGAGTGCTTGAGAAAAGGTAGAGGCTGGACTATTGTCATGGTCATTCAACTGAGGCCCATAAATATATGCTTGTATGTCATTGCAGGGACAGCCTGATTACAATGCGTTCATTGTGCTTGGGGTCATTTGGGTCACATAGCTGCTCCAAATTGTGAGTCAGTCTCCCACAGAAATTAGAGGATGCCTCATTACTTAAGCCACCTAAAACTGGAGAAAGAGTAATTGGCAGGGAAGGAAGGAGACAGATGCACAGCTTGACAGGTCTGGGGGAGTGAAAGATGGGTGTAGGGTCTGGCTGGTGGACCTGTAGGAAGGCCTTTCTGGCCCATGAGCAGAGAGAGAACAACTGTTGTAGGGTACTTACGCTCATCCGAGCAAAGGGGCTAGCAGTACCTCGCTGCAGGGGGCAAAACATCTCTCTAAGTAACCCATGAACCCATGCCTACTGTACTCAGAAGGTTGACCCTTCCTATCCTGATATCTTGAGTTAGCCCCATTTTGTGCTCCTCCTAACTAAATGTTAGTAGGCTGTTCTAGGATGATACAATATAAATGCTGTCAGGTCTTATCTCACTGGCATTTCCCTTTTTCTAGTGACAAACCTCTGAAGGAAAAGTCTGAGCCGTTCCCATGGGATGAACTGGCCCCCAGAGCAACCGTGGTTTCCACAAATGGAAGGTAGAGTTAGTGTGAAATTCCTTTATTGACTTGAGCATTGTGCAAATCATAAACTGCTGCTTTTGAGCTGTCTGGAAACTCTGAATGGATATTTACTGATGGAAAAACAGGGTTTAATCTGTGCTTTGCAGAACTGCAGCAGTTTCTCTAAAATTTTATTTAAGAAGCGGCGGGGGAAGAAAACACTACTCTCTTCAATAAAATTGTTTGATATTTTGTTCCAGTTTTTTTCTTTAGTTTCTATGATACAAAAAAAAAAATCACTTTTGTGGGTCATTTCTGCATTTTCCGGGTTTATTCCCAAATGTAATCACATTCTGGAATGTAATTTTTTTTTTTTTTAAACACAGTATAGAGAGGTTCACACTCAATGTTTCTCTAAGCCTCCAAACCTCCACCTACCTATTTACTTTTTCAACAAGAGACCCCCTAAAAAAAACCAAAAACCAAACCAAGCCCCAAAACTCAAACACAAAAGGAAATTCCACATCCTGTAAACTGTCTGGCAAACCAAAAGGTTCAGTGACAAGGAATAGTTGTGTCCTGACTCTAAGGTATTGTGGAAAGTAGTTAAAGATCCCACAATCACATGCAGGATAGTGTAGCTGAGCTGGTTGTTGTCTCCAAATGCCCAAATAAAGTCCACCATCACCGCTCTGCTTGCCTTTTGTGTGAGAATCAGCTGCCCCCAGCCCTCCAGGACCTGTCCTTGGCAGGATCCTGCTCCTCCCGTGGGCAGCAGCGTTTCTGGCATGCAACCAAGCTGCTAGCCAGTGGATCTCCTTAGCTTGGGCTCCACACTGTGCTGCTCTTCACCGCTGTCAGTGGACCTTCTGGAGGCACACCTCCCTCTCTAGAAAACACTGGTTTAATTGGAACTAGAAACCTCTGTGAGTCAGAGGGTACTTCTCAGCAATCCACTGAAGGTGACTAGAACAACTCAGTTCCTGCCTGTTCTACGGCAGCATGCTTTTCTAGGGAGTCTGCACCCTCACTGGAAAAAATTTAGAGATTGACAAATCAAGAAAGGTTGCAAACTGTGAAGAGCAGTGGCTTGGCTTCTGTCCTGCCCGAGAAAGTGGAGGTGAGGGAGGAAAGGCATTGCCCCTGTGGTATGCAGAAGAGGAGAAGTTCAGTGAGAGCTGTTCACTCCTGGGCTGTTCACTGCCCACAGCCTGCAAACAAGAAAACAGAAACATATGATTTTGGATCAAGACACCTGAAGTTCCCCATTTTGTCAGCTCCCCTGAGACAAGCCAGAGGATGTCAGGGCTGTTCCTTCCCTGCTGTGCATGCAGATGGAGGTGCCTGTGTTGCAGCTGTGGGCTGTAGGACATCCCACTGGTTTTGGAAGAGTCCTGGCTTGAATTTCCAGATGACTCCATACCACTGGCATCTGTCATATGTTGATGATCTTCAGAGTCACTAAATGCTCCTTTGTACTTCATACGCACTGAATTTCCCCAAAGTTTCTTGCCATTTTTCCTGCAGAAATATACTGAGGAACATCTCTGGGAAGTTTTAGGGATTTCCTCCTCTCTCTTTTATTAAATTCATAAGAAAATAATTGTAGAACGTTACCCAAACCAAACCAAAGATGCGTTCTAAAGTTGATGTCTCTCCTTTTCAGTTATCCTGAACTCACAGAAGCCAACAATGGATTTTACCCACCAAAGTAAGCGTAAACCTATTAACAGTGTAAAATTCACTTTTTCTTCTTGATTTTAGAGTGAGGGGAGTCTTTTCCTGACCTAGTACTGTCCTAACAAATGTGTTCTGGGAGCAGCACTTGCATGCATTTGCAAAGGGGGGGTGAACGTGATCCACCAGCTCAAAATGGACTGAAATCTTTCAGCTTCTTTCCTTGCACTGGCGTGAGTTGGTTGGATTTGTGTCTCTGCCCTTCAGGTCTGCTGCAGAAAATTTACTGAGCTAAGCAGGAAGGAGGAAAAGATGTTACGTTTGAGACAGGAAAATCTCATGTTTGACATTTTTGCTTCTTGCTCTGTTCTCCAATTTGCTAAGCTTCCTTCTGTGACCCACGAAACTCCCTCTCTTACCAGGTCCAACTCTGGTTGCAGGGACAGACCTGCAGATGCAGGTGACAAGCTGCACCATCAGTACAAGACCTCTCACTACCTGGATGATGCAAAGTGTGAACCTGCGAGGTCAGTGCCTGGTGCTGGTACTCACAATGCTGCTCGCAGAGGGCAGATGTAGTGGGGAGAATAAGTAACTCGTCCAGAGTAGAGTTGGAAGCAGAATCCAAATTGGGCAACAAAGCAAGGGGAGCCAGAAAATCCTAGGTGGCTAAACAGGGAACAGCATTTTTTCTGTTCACTGTTACACATCAACTTCTTTCTACAGAAGCAGCCTGGCAGCAGATACAGCAGCTTTATCATTGCTTTTAGCATTGATCTCAAAAGTGTCTCCATTTCACATGCTTTTTAGAGTGTGCTTGCTCCCCTGACAATGTCAGAGGCGCAGAGTCAGGGAAGAATTGCTGTTGTTGACACCAAACACACTAATCTCCCTGAAGCTGCTTTCTTCACTGACTTTAGTCCATTATTTTGGGACTTGACTCCATGTATTGACTTACCAAAGGACTTGAGGTGAGAAAATGTCTTCAAACCTCCCAGCTGAGATGAGGAGAATCACAAAGTTCCCAGTAGGATGGTGTAAAACCCAAGACCTAGAGCTGCTGCTAGTAATGTAGGAACATCTTCCCTGAAGTTATTGATACTGTGCTTTGTCCCAGGTGCATGATCCTGTGACAGGCCAGAAAAGTCATGTATCCAGTGAAGACGTGTGAGAATTGAGGCCAAGTAACTGCATTAGTTCCACTAACAGCCTCTATTCTTCTTGATTAGAGATAGTGAAAATGTTTTTTCTGAAGGAAAATCAGTTCTCTGAGAAAATTACTTTCTGTTTTCTGGTCTCATATAAAGTCCAGTGTTGTTATTTCATACAAGTCCCCGTCGAAGCCTTTGGCAAGCTATCAAGCTGTAGATTCCTTCCTTTTTTTGACAGGTCTATCTTGCAGTCTGATGTCCCTTCTCCTACTGAGAGAGCCCCTGTGCACCTAGAGGACACAGAATATTCCTTTAAAAGGTAAGAGTGGGGTAAATTTAGTGGGCATATGAGTAATACTGAGGATTAAGGGAAATCTGAATGGGCAGGCACAGAAAGAGGCTTCTTTTCACAGCCTTTGTCCCAAGGATGAAGGCAACTGTGCTGAGGTTTAAAGCACAGCTTGCAAAATAAACCACGAGGTTTGCATTGTATCCCTCCTCCATCTTCTTTGATATGAGCCGAGCACCCCAGCTTTTTTTCTCCTCTTGGTGCTTGTGTGCTTGGTGGGGTTCAGTCACTACCTTCTCATTTGCTGATAATCCAGTGAAATGCTGCAGTGATGCTGGAGTGGCAGCAAGAGAGCTGAAAGGCAGCTGAAATACATTGAAATGCAACTGCCGTCTAAATATGGTCCCTAGAGAAAAATCCTGGTGTAGGACAGTGAATGGTAGAGATTGACACAAGCCTTGCCTGGTGAGTAGATAGTATTCACTAGTGCAATGATTCATGTGCCAGTTGTTAAAGATGTAATGGGCCTTTCTTTGATTATCAGGTCTGCCCTGGGCTACGAGGAGAGAAGCAGCACCCAAGAGAGCAGATACACGAGTCCGAAGGTCCCAGCATACAGCAAGCCTTACTGGAATGAAGCGACGTAAGGACCTAGGGTGCTAACCCCATATTTCCTAATATGTTCTTTCTCATTGTCGAAAGCCTTGGAAATACTGATTGCTCAGGAAAAATCGAGCACAAGAACAACATCATAGTAAGGGCCATTTGTCCAAGCAGCTCTAAACTGCTTCTCTCTCCAGCCTCCATTGAAGTAGTAAATTTCCTACTGTTCACTGAAGAGTAACCACACAGAATTTAACATTTCCTAATTTCTTCCCAGCAGCCCCTAGCCTTGCTGCATGTGGCACGGTTCAGCTCTGATCTCCCTTTGTCTCCACCTGTCCTGTGCTTATGAGTCTGGACAGAGATGTCTGCTGCATTCTGTACCAGTCCTGGGGTGGGATATGAGTGTGCATCACCCACTTCTCCCTTGCCTTCTGCGGGAGAAGCCCAAGGCATGGAGCCAGCTATGAGCTGGGGCAGTAGCACAATTGGGGTGTACTCCTGGGAGTCCATTTGCATGGACTGGTACAGCTTTTGAGTACTTTGGATTTTGCACCCTAGTGCAGAGATGGCAAAGGTCTCCAAAAACTCACAGCCAAACAACTGTCGTCATCATCATCATCACTTCTACAGCACTGTACGCCCTAAAACCTTAGTGGAGGCAGCCACAGTGCTCCCCTGGAGGGGTGCCTATCCCACTAAATAAGCAAACAGAAACCCAATGAGCTAAAAAGTGTTTTGCCAAAAGACTTGCAGTGAGGGAGGAGTCTCTTGACTCCCCCTTCACAAGTCTGCTGAGGAAAGAGAGGTTTTGCTCTGCAGTAGTTGTTCAGACTCCCTCTATTGCCACAGGTGAGGAAAAAAAAAAGATCCTTCTAGAAAAGCTGAATACTTTATCCCACCCTTTTTGGACATCTCCATTGAATGCCTATTTCAGATGCCAGCTGTACGTGGATGGCTGAATTGCATCCTGAATTAGCAGCAGGACTACAAATAAGCCACATTTCTCCTCAGTCCAACATCGTTTGGACATCCATGTCTTTACCATCCTTCCTTGCTGGCATGACTTAGGTCAGGTTTTCTTGGCTAATACTCCTTGTCTGGAACAGTATTGTCAGGCGGAAAGCTCCCGATGGCCCTTCCTTTCCCCCTTCCAGGAGAAAAGGCAGAGCTAAACGGAGCTGTGGAGTGTTACGTCTCATAAAGCACAACTCCAACACAGCCATTTCCCAAGCGATTCTCTCAGAGTCCACCTCTGTACTTAGCATGCTGTAATGACTCCTTCTCCAGTAGGTCCAATTCTTCTCTGAGAGACAGCAGCAACGTTACTCCAAAGGTCCAGTGCAAAGTCAACATGCAACCTGAGAAAAGGGAGTTTGAGCTAGAGAGGAAAGGGAAGATGAAGCTGTGTTGAGCAGTATCATTGGATACACTGAATGAGTGAGTCTGGCTACAAAAAAACCTTCAGAATATTGGACAGGGAGGAACATTTCAAATTCAGCCTCAGGTATTATTAGACACTGTATCCAGATGTGATGCCTGTCATGGCATATACATCCTCATGTATGATATAGCCACAATAAATAATCCAATATCCTGCAGGTTTACTTTCATGCTAGAAAGCAGCATGTTTGTCTAGAGAAAACATAATTTGGGCTGGTATTTTAAAGAGCTAGTTTCAGTGTGTGAAAATGTTGCTGCTTGACCCATCCGTTGAATTCCAAGCAGTTAAGCAGTGCTTTGTGCTGTGCTGAAGTCAGTGCTTCACTGTGCTCGTTAGAGCTTAGCCCTTGGAATATGCTCCACCAAAACCTTGTTTTCTTCTCAGTGTGCATTGAACTGAGCTTTCAGGTGTTTGTGCCTGGCAGCCACGAGTGGGGTTTCTTTTCCTTTGCCAGGTCTTCCCAAGATGTCAAAGAGGGGAACACCCCTAGAGAAAGGGGGCACGAGAGCATGCGGGCCTCAGATGACTATAAACCAGAGCTGATCCAAGAAGGGTAAGTGGTCCTCACCCACACTATCTACTCACTTCATAATTTTTCATATCTTATTCTGTTCCCAATGTAACTGAGACCACAGAACAGCTCCTCTGCTTTGCGCCCAGGAGTGAGGGCTTTACAATGGCACATTACAGCAGGCAATCCCACCCATACTGAAGGGAAAAGCCAGTTGGATGAGATAGACTCACACAGTCTGTGAAGTCCAAGACACGGTTTCTGCGCTGACAGCACGTGACATAGGTCCTTCAGCATCAGCATGGTTCCCTTGGTACTACAGTGGCAGGCAGTACCTTCTGCTGCCCAGAGATCTCAGCAAGTACTATCCAAGCATTTATGAATGCTGCAAAATCATGCATGAGTGTGTCCTGAGGTGTTAGAAGCATCTGTCAGTCCAAGGAATTCTGATACGAGTGCTTTCTCCTGTGCCTAACGTTTTCCTTCTGTGACAATCTCGGATGAAAAGCCTTTAGCTGTGATCCTGCAAGCTAGAATGGGATTTGTATGCATGATTCCCATCAGATCTGGTACCAGGGCAGTTTGGAATAGCTCTGGCCGAACAGTATCTCCTGCTCCCTGCCTGATGGCTCCTGTCTAGGGAATGGATGTCTACCCACCCCAGCATGTTTTTTCTCCAGTGCCTTAAGCACAGATCTTTATTTTAGGTTTTCAGACTCAAACAACCATACTGAGAAGGGACAAGAACCTCCTGACCACCCAGAGCCTCCCAGGTCGAAGGAACATGCTGAACACGAACCCAGCATGACTAGGTAAGGAATCAGATAATTGCCCCCCCTGCTTTTTCCTGTAGGATGAGCATTAATTCCTTTCATGTCTTCCCCCACATACATGTGCTCATAAAATCTTCTCCCAGGCTCCCCTTTTGTGCCTGATTCTAGTCCTTCTTCTACTGAGTGAACCTTTTACCATGGTTTTATATGAAAGCCTAGGAGAAAACATCCTCATTAGCTGGAGGCATCAAACACTGTCCAGCTGGACTGCCAGGACTTGCTGCCTAGACCTTAAATTTGGAAGCGGAGACTGCCTCTAGAGACATATGCCAATAAGCAACCTAATCTGGCATGGGGTAACACCTCCGTGGTAACGCTGGGTCTCATTTCCGAACTTACCCAGTCAGCGTCAGGTTTCAGGCTGTACTTTGGTCACCCTGGCACAGGACCATTTTCCTTCCCACTGACCTGTGACTCCACTGGGTTTGCAGTGGCAGTCTTGGCGCCTTCAGCCTGCCTCATGCAAAACAGTGCAGGGCTAAATGTCCAAATGGAAGGACTTTGTGGACTGATATCTTTGCTTTTGTCTGTATTTCCCCCCTAAATTTGAAGAGTTGAGGGTCTTGGTCAAATTAGGCTTCCTCACGCATGTGTTTCTGTGAGCAACCCTTTTCCGCTCTTCTCCCCCAGGTCCATGCCATGCTCCAGGGACAGCACTAATGGGAGCATGGACATTAACAAGGGGATATCGCCCTGTGTGCAGAGTGAAGAAGTCACTTTAAGAAGGCAAGAGAAATAATGGGCTTGCTCTTTCTGATGAGAGAACATGGGGAATTTATTGCAGGTGGTTCTGGAGAAGGGACTGAGGATGCTGTGTTTGGGGTTAGGAGTCACCAAGCTGGGCTTTCTTCATGAGTGCATGGAGATACATAGTGACTGGTGGGAAGGCAGAGTGTGTGGTTGGTGAGGACTGTGGAGGAGGGAGCTCAGGAATGGGTGCTGGGAAAAGCAGCAGGGAGAGAGCAATGGTGTCAGAGTCCTGTCCTCCTGGGTTCTTCTGACAAGTGTAGCTATCCTGGATGTACCACAAATACTCCAAATTGTAGCTCTTCACCACGCAGGGAGGCAGAAGGAGCTGTTCTCAGTCCCCAGGGATGTGAGTGGAAGTTAGACTGCCGAAGAAAAAAGTTACAGAGAGAAAACATCCCCTTTCTCTCCAGTACCCCCCCAGCAAAGTGACCAAGATGGATAAAACTCCATCTGTTGCCCACTCCATGCCTCCCCCAGTCCATGGACTTCCTTTGGATAAGCCCTCAAGCTTACCAAGTTACCGAGAGAAATGCAAAGTCCTGATCTGAGAGCCTTAGTGCTTTCAGGTGCAGTGACTTTTGATCAGACTTACCAAGGGAGCAGTCAGGAGTGCTTCTGCAGCATCACTCCACTGAAGGACTTGGGAGTTATCTCCTGCTCTTTTCAGTAAATTGATTTTGAGTCTGAGCTCCTGGACAAACACATCTTCTTTAGGCACTTAGAACATCCCAACCTGAATGGGAATCTATAGCTCAGTGAACATTAGTGTTTTTCCAGAAGTAAGAATTTAAGGTATCTATCTTTGTTGCAAAGGAATAAAAAAAAATTGATCTTGCTTTCACTTGGGTGACTGTACCAATTGTTTTCTGGCTTACCCCCTTAGCGAACTTGCAGGATCGAATTAAGGCTGGTGAAGGGAAGTCCTCAACTAGTAGCAAGTAAAGTGTAAAGGCTGCCCTCCTCCTTTATCAACCTTAATGTTTCAGGGTAGGATCTTTAAAAGCATTTTGAGAATTAATTTCTTAGAGTCTAATTAAATACAGTTTTGATGCAGAAATCCAAGCCAGTTTCAGATTTTCTACAGGGTATCAGTATTCCCAGAGGGGTTGGTGTGCACAAACATACAAAACCAGATAGAAAAAGCGAACAAACTTTTCCCTAGATTAATGTAGACAGGTGTAAATCCAGGGTGGCTCTGCAGTAGGCTTATTTAGTAGATACACTTCTGAGATGGTACCCAACCGAGGCCAGGTCATGCTCTTAGCAGTCTGAAATGTAAGGTAGAGGTACTGAATAACCCATAATGGTCATAACTAAATGACCAGAGTTAAAATGTCAAGTTTGGAATGAGTAAACAGGTAACTGATGCTCATCAGGAGCTTTATTTTTCTTTCCTTTCAGCCTTATTTTTTAAGAGATCTGTATTTTCCCTCTGTTTTTTTTCACATCTCTTTGGATTATCTGGCATATTCCCACGGAGGGATATTGTACTTTTCCTGAGGCAGGAGATTCACCAGGGGTTGCATATACATCCTACGTAATTCTATGTGCAGTGGCACTTCTGCAGACTATAATGGTCTTCTGTCTTGACAGGTCCAGCTCTCTACCTAGAGAAAGCAGCATCGCTGCTCCAGAGACCCAACGTACAAATGAATCTGACCCATGCCGGGAAAGGTATGGAGCCAGGGGACCAGGCATGCTTTACTGCTGTCTCACACATCTTGTGTTCTCCCTGTTGCCCTGTTCAAAGGCATTACAAATGCTCATTTCTTGGCCAGTGAATTGAGAAACCAACATCATCATGATGTTACTGCATTTACTCACCACAGTGGACAGGTTTAGACACACGCTTTTTCCTCCCTGACCAGGATCACTCCAGCTTATGAAGAACAAACCTGCTCCACCACAGATAGGCACCATGAGAGCCCAGGAGACTGGAGACACAATGAGCCTAACCCAGTGGCAGCCAGGTACAGTGGGACTATCCCTGTGTTTCTCCCCATCAATGGCTTCCTGCTTCTTGATACAAAGCTGGCTGAAGTCCTGGACCTATATAAATTTGCCCAGTGTACGCTAATCAAACGATACTGACAAAAGGAATACTAAGTTTAGGATTCCACCCACATATGGTTGTTCCCATTTCATTTCAGTGAACAAATTAACTTAGACGACTGCTGAATTTTGCAGCATTTCATTGTGCTGGGAATTCAGCTCATGTAGGTGAGGGGAAGTATTATAGACCTCTGCCATTCCCTCCGACCTTAAGAACCTATTAACAGCATAGTGTCCCAGGTTTTCCTTATTGCCAGTAGAAAGAGGCATGATCCAGCCTCGGCAAATTCTGAACACTTGTGTGAGCTGGTCATAGCAAATACAGTCACTGGCTTTATGGTCAAATTGGCTCTAATTCTTTAGCAGGTCTAACTTCAGCTCAGAAGAGAGTGCTCTCAGTGCATATGAGACCCAGCATCCCATGCCACTGTATGTGGACTGCCAGCCTTTTAACACCAGCATGTCGGCACCCAGTCACAGGATACCGTCCTATGTAGACAGCCACGTATTCAGCACCAGAAGGTAAGGGTTTGAGGATGGGATGCAGAGACAGAGACATAGAAAACTGCTGGCACAGAAATATTTGACAGAAACTCTGGTCCAGGTTGTACGACCGCTGCGTCAAGAAGCGAGAACAGGATTTTGTTCCCAGAGGGAGCAACAGTATTGCCAGGTCTCACAACACATGGAACAAGATCATTTTTGGACCTGAAGGGCTGAAGAAGGGATTCAGGAGATCTGAGTTGATAATTGCTCTGTAACACTGGAGAGTTCTTGGCAGGTTGTATTCAGACCACCTACACGGTGCCTGGAAACCTGACAGATGTGTAGAGACCACATCTGCTTCTCTGCAACTCTGTAACTGCAGAAATAATGATTCAGGAGCAGTCCGGTTTTTATTTCTCATGACCCTCAATGATGTAAGAGACAATTTGTACACTTTTAACTACTATTTCTATATATATATCTACATTCATGTGATCTGAATGTAGCCTTCATCTCTTTTAGCATCTTTCAGAAAGTTGGTGTCACAAAGCTCTCATTTGCTTTTGGAGGCATTTGCAGACTAGGACTAGAAAAAATGGGACAGACCTTTATTGTACTTCATAGCCTGTTGTCACTGCCCCGGCACTGTGTGGTGCTCACGTGTCTCTCTGCAGTGCAAAACACTCGTGCTTCGTTCCTGCCCTTGGGTTTATATCATAGACCAAATGCATGTCTTGCCCAGGGCAGGGTTTTTCTCATCTTATGATGAGCTTAGCCTGTCCCTCTTTCTCTTTTTAATGCAGCATTGATTTGCAGTGTTTTTCAGCATTGTTTAACATTAAGTTATACAGTTGCCTGAAGCTTTAATCAGGATCAAAGTGCTGATATACAATATAAACATAATCTGTGCCCCAGGGCACTTGCAAGAAAAGAAAGACCATAAGCTATAAGCTCATTTTCTCTATAGAAAGAGCCTGAGCTCTGCCCACAGGTTAAAGCCATTCTGATAATGAGTTCTGTCTTGGAAAAGTGAAAATGTGCAGGTCTGACACCCAGATGGGCCAACTGGTCAGCAGTGCACATGTGCAGATGGTGCAGTGATGGTTTTGGTGAGCGCTAGGAAAGGAAACAATATTGAAGATATATCCATTTATGAACTGCTTCGGCTTTACTCTCAAGCATTAGATTTTGAGTCTGCTTTCCTAGCCTCAGAGCTTTGTACGCGTGCTGCAGCTGCAGAACCAGCACAGGTGAAATGGGCAGAGCAAAGGGAGAATGCATTGTGATAGTGACTGCTGAAACAAAATATTAGTCAGCCAATGTGGGGACTCCAGTGACTCCCGGTACAATGTAATCAGGGCTTTGTGTTTCCTTGCCAGGCCTACCCCGGATTACGAAGGGAGAGTTTATGATGGGAGAAGCAGCCCTAGGAACAGCAGATATGACAGCGCTAGTGCCAGGGGACACTGTGAATTTAACTCCACAGCCGGACGGTAAGAAGTCAAAGGGTGGGATTCAGACTTGTTAACCCAAAGAACACCCCACTGCTACATTTATTCAGTATCTGGAGTGTCCTGACCCACTTCTTACTAATTCCCTGGATCTAGGGAAGTGTGCAGTGAGGTGCTGTTTGTGTGGATGGCTGTGGTGTGTGGGTGATTTTGATGCTAAGCAGGAAGACATTTAGCCAAGATTCTCGCCATTTGTGAGAATCCCTCCCGTGCTTAGGTTCAGCGCTTGAGATTGTATCACTTCCTTTCATAGCCACGACTCCTTTCCCAGAGATACCACCATGTCCATTTCCCAGAGAAGCCACAGGGTGCCATTCTACATGGACAGCTTAAACTATAACAGCACCAGGTAAATGGGTAGTCTTGATGGTTGTGAGGGAAACCTCCATGAAACTGCTGTGGAAGAGAAGCTAGGAAGCAAAGCCAAGAGCTGAACTAGAGATGAATGGTTTCCAGGGAGTGGATATGTGATCTAGAGGCACAGAACTGCTCTTAAACCATTCCTAGCAAAAGCTACTCAGCACAGGGTCTGTGATACATCCATCTCTGTTCTCTGGAGATTTTTTATCATGTGGGGTGCCAGAACAGAGTGATGGGAAAATGAAGGGCTGGTTCCTGGCTACCCTCCCTTGACCAGAAATTCGCCTTTGCAGAGGCTACAGAAAAAAAAGAGAGCTAAAAGCAAAGAGAGATGTTGAGAGAGAGGATCACTATCTCCGGAATGTCAATGATAAAATGACTGAACTGGTCCCAGAATAAGGCTGTTGGAGGGGGTAGGAGGTATCCAATATGGAATACCATTACCCTGGGCTTTCTGCAGTCCTTCATGGTAGTGTCAGTCCATCCACATGCAGTCTGCCACTGTATGGAGGCACCAGTGTAGGTCTGAGTGTTGGATCTGTAAAGGGGAGTATGTTGTGGGTGTGAACAGGAGGCACAAGATCCTTGCACTGGCTCCAGGCAAGATCAGCTTCATCCCTGCAAGGCAAACTTAACAGGCCTCATTGCTGAGTGGATAGGCAGAGCTCTTTTCTGAAGATATTTTAGTAGCCATATTTTTGCTGCCTTCTCCTTTCTGCAGATTTTGAAAGTATTAAGTTTTGGGGATAGTTATGCTGGGGATAGTTATGTTGGAGTTTGGCCAATATGTCCCCATCTCCTCCTCTCCTGCAATATGTTGTGTGCCGTTTCTTTCCATAGCTGCTCCCATTCAGGCTACATGATTCACTTATGGTCTGCACTTATTTGAAGATCTTGTTTGATCGTTTCTCCCATGGCCCTATAAATGATACTTTTCCAAATCACTTCTCCAGGGAAGTAGTAGTTTTATGTGGCAAATGTAAAAAGAGAAAGAAGCTTTTTTGGTCTGTGATAAAGATTAATTAATCTGTACAGTTAAGGGCCTTAATATTGCACCCTCCTAACAGTAGTGGTGGGTCTTTTCTTGGCTGCCACCTTGGATCATGTCATGGCTCACATTTCCAGTGCCCATAGACTTTTCTCTCTCTTGCCAGGCTTCTCTCAAGTTCAAGTGAGAGGATCTGCAGTCCGATGGCCACCTTACCACACAACAGCCCAGCGGTCTCTGGGTACCAGCCTGATTCCAGCACTGCCGGGTAAGGAGCAATGAGTGGTCATGATCCTCCCACTGCAATACAGGTTTTGCATGCAGCCATCCTGTTTGGTGAAGACAAGGCAGGCTTTGCTGCTTGGCATCTGGGCCACGGGACATTTCTCAGCCACTTCTGGCTAAGAGCACAGGCATTGCCATCGTGGCCAGAGCACCCAAAAGGGAGGGATGGGCTGGGTGCTTTTCTCCAGGTGCCCTTTTTTAGAGACCAGGATGTAGCTCACTGTTTGAGTTGTGTCTTTTTCTCTTTAGCATGGCAAAATCATGAATCCTCCATAACACATTGTAGCTGGAGGGACACGAGGGACCTCCTCGTGCCACACACACTCATCACAGGTGTGGGGCTCTTGGAAGACTCTTTGCCTTGTTGTCAATTATGAGCAAGCGAGCAGTCTGCATACAGCAAGTGTACCAGATTTTGGTGGGGCTGGCACAGGACCCTGATCTGTCATGTATTACAGAAGACAGCATCCCGTCACGGTGCAGCTGTCAACTCAGAGCTGTATGCTGGGATTTGTGGTTTCCACAGGTTCCACCTCAGAGGTGAAAACTTCTGCACAGTTTTACACAATTTAGAGTGGGGTTTCAAAGCAGTGCAAGGTCAGCATAGGCTTTGATGGGCAATTTTTGGGTCCTCCTGGCCTTCCTAGAGCCTACTTATCACAACACCTGTCCAAGTAGGAGACTCTCACCTGAAACACTTGACATGGGAAGTGTCTATGCTAAGTTAAAAAAAAAAAAAGCCTTTATTTTCTTTCCTTAGCTGTGACACGGCTTAGTTTGCTCATTAAAGAGGAGAGGATTAGTCATAGCTTATAGCCAGCAAGGAAAATGCACCATGGAGAAAGAGCCTGATTAGTTCATTTCATGGCTCTGGGAAGAGAGCCGGTGGGCACAGTGTCTCCCCTCGATCTGCGACAGACACTGTAGACAGACAGACAGATGGGGGCATGTCATTCTGAAATCAGAATTTTAAAGAGGGAGGAATATACAAGAAAGGTCAGCTCTCTAAGCAAAAACATCCCCAAAACAAAACAGTAGCAATTTATAATGGATGAAAACACTGGAGATATTCCAGTGACAAAACAGTCACTGTAAGTAGTGCTGTGCCAATAGGGTGTTAATGTTAACGGGTAGAACCACAAGCTCTCTAAATACTTATTGTGTGCATAATCCTGACATGATTTGAAAAAGACTTATCCTTGCAAAACAGGGGATAACTGGATGATAGAGTTATACTATCCATCCCATTCTTTTTAATTAACTTGATTTGTTTTGGTGGGTTAATTAGAGGGGTGTATTAGGTGTTATGTAGCAACAATGCTTAATATTCAGTATTTATTTAAGAACAACAGCATCTCACTCTGTGCCTTTTCATGCACGCATTATGTGTCCAAATGCACACATGTGGTCCCTTGCACTGTCTCTCATTAGCTCCAGTCTTTTCTAATGCAAATGCTTCTCGTTCTGTTTCCATCCGTTCCTAGAAAAGGGGTCCTCTTTGTGAAGGAGTACGTGAACAGCAGCGAGTTATCAGCCTCCCCACGCTACAGCAGGTATGAGGAGTGTCCAGAGACAGTCATGTGTCTACGTACACGTGCAAAGCAACAGCGTATGGCTTTGCCAGCTAACACACACCAAGCAAGCTCCCGAGCTGGGACAGTTAGCACTGCGTCAGCACGCCATTGTGCCTGAGCTAATTAGCCCTGGAGGGATTATTACATTAGGTGGGCAGAGAGTTTTGCTAAGACAGCAGTGCTGCTTTGGGGACCCAGATGGATATCTCTGCGGTCCACTGGGCTGTCTAGGCCCGTGGCGGTGACAGGAGGACCTCTGTCCCGCAACTCTAGTGGAGGGGCAAACTGCCCCTCTAAGTGGGTTGGCCTCTAAGGTGGGTGACGGGATGAAAACACTACACTGCAGTTTTTTAGGCTGCATATTTGGCACTGTCAGGCTTCACTGTGCATTTGCACACATAAAAAAATGATTGGAATTGGTGAGAAAAATTGGTGAAGGTTGAGGGTTCTCACTCAAAAAAGTTATTTATGAGTTAGAAAAAGTTAAAAGATGCCATTTTCAAGCTTAAATCTTCAGTCTTTTGTATTCTGCTCAAAGGTAACTAAGTAAAGCTACTCCAGATTGACACCAATGTGAGTGAGAGCAGAATTTGGCCCTATGTATATCGTGCTTACATTGATGTGGCAGCCAGTTAACACCCAGTTTGATGCCTCCCTGTTGGCATTTATCCTCCCTCAGTGCTGTGTTGGCATTACTGTGGTAGCTGATTACAGACTCCATAAATCTCTAGCCTTTCTTATAGGTCAGCAAAGCAGATGTCAGCAACGAAAGATAAGCGTATTGCTGCAGCATCTAAAAAACACAGGCAAACAGAAGGCAGAGGGAACACTCAGCTAGGTGAGGCTAAGGATGTGTTCCGAGCCTTTTCCTGCATAATAGTTCAGGATTTAGGAGTTTAGTAAGCAATGAAAATAGCTGCTATTTATAGGGCCCATATGTAAACATCAGGACCCCAGTGAAGCCAGAGAAGTTTTACTGATGAGTGTATTGGAGGCAGGATTTCACACATCCTGTCCAGCAGCCAGCACAGGATTTTGCCAATCTCCTCTAACAGCCAGTGGAAAATATGTTGGTCCCCATAGTCTGGGTCACAGCCTGTGCCTGTCCCAACTCCAGACCTGCTGGACGGCATGCTGTGGGCCCATGGGCAGCAGAGCCAAGGCAGCCGTGGCTCTCACTGACAGGGGAGCCCTTGCTCCCCCTCCTCCTCTCCTGCTCCCCCTCTTTTTATCCCTGTTCCCAGCCTACCCAGTCTTGCCTTTTCTGCCATTTTAATGAGACAACCTGGCTCACAGAGGGGTCTGATGGCTGGCAAGGAGTAAGGGGGTTGGAGCACATGGTTGGGAAGTTACTGGAGGAGGGAGAGAGCAAGAGGGAGCAGTATCTTTCCCTTTGCTTTGGCAAGGTTGTTAGGTCTTCTCAGCCCCCTCCTGAGCTGCATTTGACAGACCCTCGCGTGGGACTAACCGCACCAGCTTCCTCATACCCGCTGCTCCTCCTGGCACAGAGGCTGACGGGGTGGGAGAGCCTGCAGAGCTGTGTGCCTCTGCCACCTCCTTCAGCCTCAGGCTCGAAAGGGGCCCCATTTCAGGGTGCGTGCCCCGGTTTCCCAGCCATGCTGCCCACATCCTGCCTCTCCCTGTGGGCACAGCAGCAGCCGGACACATTTTTCAGTTCTCTGAAGTCAGGCGCTAGGGCCGCCAGCTCTTTGCTGTCTCTGCTTGCCCTTGGAGGTGCCTACTCCTTGCAAACCTTATCTGCCAGGCTGAGCCCAGAGTCAGCTCTGGGTCTGACCTGAGGCACAGTGATTGTGGTGTGGGGCAGGGAGCAGGATACTGCCACTCCTATGGAGAATCTGCAGCGTGAATACAGCAAAGATGGAGATAGTGTTGCTGACAGCCCCGCTCCGTCAGTCAGCGTGGCCCTCTCTATTAGGGAAATGCCTTTTCAGAGCTGGTTAGAAAGGACCAACCTTCTCTTGAAGGAACAGGCAGCTGGGATGTTGCAGTTAGGACTTTAGGTTAGTGATTAATGATTCCATCTGAGATGCTTTTCCCGTATATCAGTCAAGTGCTGATATTTCCTTCTGTCTCCAGTGGCAGCCTTGTGGATTTGACCGATTTGGAGAGAGCAACCTACAGCCACCACAGCTACCTGTCCAGCGCTCCCCTGCAGAGGTAGGACAGTTCCGGGCTGTCCTTGGGGGTTTCAGCAAACTGTTAAACAGAAATTACTTTAAGGTTTTGCTTTTTTAGAATATTGGTATGTGTTTGGTGAAATAACAACATGAAGTGTAAATGATCTTTGGAAAATACAGTGGCATTGACTTAAAGATCTGTACTGCCCTGCTGTTGTGGTCTCTGCATCCCTGGGGTAACACATGTCCCTCTCTACTGTCACTTGACACAGTCAAACACATGTAGAAGCAGGTAGTTCATGGAAAGCGGTGCTGGTGCTAGGTAAGAAACCTCTGGTATCAGCGCTGGGACTGGAACCAGCTTGTGTTACAGAGGAATTCACTCTTCTGTTCCTTCACAGGTCCAGTGAACCTGTTTGCAGTTACTGCAGCCGTGAGATCCGAGACTGCCCTAAGATCATAATAGAGCATCTTAACATCTGCTGCCACGAATACTGTTTCAGGGTAAAAAAAAAAAACCTTAACTACTGACTGCCTTCTATGTGCTGCTGTGAAATGGAGGAATCTTGGTGCAAATTCTGTCCTTAGACTTTCAGAGTAATGTATATAGTGTGTGCCAAATGCTTGCACCCACATCGGGACAAGAAAAGTAATGCAGTTACAAGTGTTGGTTGTGTCCCCAAAAGTTTTTCAGCTGCTCAAACAAATGCGTATTAGAACAAGGAGAATTCTTTATTGTCATCTGATAGAATAGCAGCACCCTCTTTCCTCATGTCCCTGTCCTTGTGGCAGATTTGCTGCTTTGTGGCCTTTGTGCCCCAGTGCAGGTCTTGCTGAATCTCTCAAACCTTGCAAAGTTCACAATTAAAGTCTGTGGAAATGGTGAGTGTGGGAGGAGGAAGCCTGCAGTGGCATTTGTCTGTTGTAGAAAAGTTTAGCCTCAAACTAGGTCACTGCTTTGGCATCCTCACACCTTTATAAAATGATCCAGAGACTTAATTTCTCTGCCCCCTCCATGCTGTCATTACTGCACGGTGCTTTGGTTACTGTCCAACCACCTTGTTTTCCCTTTGGCAGTGTGGAATTTGCCACAAAGCAATGGGAGATCTTCTGGATAAAATATTCATCCACCGGGACATTGTCCACTGTGACAAGTGCTATGAGAAACTCTTCTAGGTGAGTGCCCCTGTACAGTGTCAGCATAAATGGCTGGATGAGAGAGCTCATGGAGTCTACCGAATGAAGAGCGTTTAACCCTCATATTTACTGAGTGACCCATACACGGATTTTCCTGTGGCTTTTTAGTGGGAAGCAGTGACCCTTGTTGCAGAATTAGCTAGAAACATGCTAGAGCTGGTCCCAGGGGTCTTGGTTAGAGCCAGAATCTCTGGCCATAATGTGATAAACAGGCTGTGTTAGCTTCACCTGGGGGAGACAAGCAGAGGGCTGGCTTGAGTGATGAGAGGAATGTCCCTTAGAGGTTGAGAGTCCTCTCTGAAGGTAATTAAAGAGTTTGTCCTTGCGTCCCGGGCTTACCCACTGCAGGGGGCTGGGTGCTGTTTGCAGCCGTAACATTCCTCCAGCAAGGAGGCAGCATGTCAGTGGCAGGTGCAGTTACTGCTTTACGTAAAGATCCTTTGAGATGGAAACCACTGGGAAAACTAAAGAGTTGTACACTCTATCAACAGATCAACAAGGAAGTAGGTTGGATATGGTTTTGTTTTGTCTGATTATCTGGATGGGGCAGGAGTCACCACAGTGGCAACCAGAAACCCTGCCACTGCACAGGGATTATGAAAAGAGGCCTCCTTTCCTCCCTCTGCCTCCTGATAGAGAGAAGGAGGGAAAGGGGCACCTGCCTCACTGCATACGCGGCTGCTTTGTTTGCCTCTTAATGCAATGTGACTGGCTAGCCTTTTTTGTCCCATTCCTGCACGTTCATCTGCTCCACTGACCTCTGTAATGCAGTGATTTGTGTGGTACCCAGCTCCTGTGTTCACCTTCTCTTTATTTGCTTGCAGGGTTTTGCAAAGCTGGAGAAGGCAGCCAGTGGAAAGTCCTCAGCAGCACGTATCAGAATATATCTAGCAGTTCCTGACTGGCTAAGATAGCAGAATTCCTGCTCCCCCCTTTCCTCAAGTTATTTTCCCTCTCACTGCCTCATCACAATGAATGAGTTTAACATCTGCTAGTTTATGCTGTCAGCTGCATACAAGACAAGTGCCAATGTTAACAAGATAAGGCAGTGTCATCTACAAAGATAAGTGGGCTGATTTTCCAAAGGTGCTGAGCCCCTCCACCTGTCTTTAACTTCATTAAGATTCCAGAGTGCTCCCTGTGTTGGAAGTCAGGCAGAGCTCCTTAGGTGTATCTAAGCTAATTGCGAGAAACCTTTTCTGATTTTTTTTTTCCCCCTTTCATTTCTGCAATCAGGCTGCAGCTTAGTGTGTGTAAGCTGGCACAAAACAAGCAGATACGAGAAGTGTTAAACACTAAATTTGGATTCTTGGGAGGGTTTGAATTTAGTTCTTAGCAAAAGCCTATTTCTGCTTCTCTCACTCCCAATTTCTGCCTAGAAATAGCTTCTGCCTGATTTCTATTTGCTTTCCATGGGCTTTCAGGAGCACTTGCAGGCTCACTTTACTCTAATTCTGTGTCAGCTTTAATTTCCCTTTCCTGCCTACTCCCTAGTGGATTGCTGCAGCAGCATGTGTGTCTGCTGTCTGTTTGGGAAGATAACACTCTCTTTCACCTGGTAGTTTAACTTGGCCTCTGATGGTAGGTGTCTCGCGGCCATACAAAATGTGCCAGAGAACAGGTATCTCAATTGCCTCTCCTGACAAGGAGTACTTCTTGACTGAAATCTGAATTTCCCCCCACCTCGCCAAGGCTTGCCGTAATGCCTCTGTTATTGCTGTAGATTACTTACATCACACATGCTGCCTCACAAAATTGAACTTCTATCAGATGCTGTACTTACTAAAAGTCAGAATTGCATAATTTTAGCCCTTAATTCAGATGCTGAGAGGTTGAGAAAGCTGAATACCGAAACCTGAAAGTCAGCCTCTGTGCCTTAAAAGTACAGCTGTGAACGTGTCCAGAGAGTTACTGTTTTTTCTTTGAAAGCATTAGGAATGTCTGCAAAGCACCCAACTCAGTTCTGTAGTAGCTCTTACATGGAAATAGGTGATGGCAAAACCTCTAACGCAACTATTGTTAGCTAGATAATTCTTTATGCGCTTCGTGATGGAAGCTGGCATGCATGCAAAAGCTTAGCAAGTTAGTGTTTTACAGCACAAGTGCTACTTAGCTTTTTTTAGGCCACTGTACCAGTTATTTAACCGAACTATAGGCATGACCTCAGAAGCAACTCCATGAGGGGAACTCCAATGGAAAGCAGTAACAACTCTGCTACTGGCAAGCTTCAGGTTGAGACCGTAAAGCTGTGTCTGCGACATAGGATTGGGCAGCTCCATTCTGAGCGTGCGGGGTACAACCAAAGGACCCACAACCCCCTGAAAACCCAGTAGTCACGAAGGCGTGATGTTGAAAAATGACTACTGATGTTGGCTGCCTGCATTTCTAAGTTATCAAGATGTTAAAGAGACGTTACTTTCTGAACAGAAGAGGGTCACAAAGCATCTCGTCTCCCCAAGTTGCTCATTTCTGAAAACCACGGCCAGCAGTTCCTTACTGGTACCTGTACCAGTGGTGGAGAATGACTGGTGCAGCAGCTTTACACGTCTCGTTAGGCCATGGTCAAAGGGGGATTGTTTAAAATACCGAAACAGATGGGCCCATAACTACAGATGCACTTTGAGAAGATGATCTGCAAAAAGACCATATTCACCGATTCTAGAGTTCCTGATGGGTACGTGGCCTTACAGGGAACAGGATTTGTCCATCACACGTTTTGCACCATCTCTCCTCAGCACTGCGTTTCCCTGTAGCAATTGTTTCACCTCAGTATACAGCTCTAATAAACAGTCCGTATACAGCTCTAATAAACAGTCCTAGCTCACGTGTAGCTTTCTCACCTGCGTCACCGTGTAACACATTCCTGTTGCGTGCCCTTTGATCTGATGGTCTGTGTCGTTTTTTGCTTTTCAGTGGCCTACGGGCATGACCTGTCAGTAAAGTCACTGAACCCTTTGCTGGAGGATGTGGCAAGGAGAGAGAGAAGAAACGGTACCAAGGAGAAAGGGTATTCTGAGAGGAGGGGGTGGGTTCAGCAAACTGGCTCAGCAAATATGCGAGCTGATATTCTCCACACGATTTAAGATAGTTGCTCTAAAAACCTGCAATTACCTGGGGAAAAGGGAGCCTTGATCCACAGCGCACCATCCTAAGCGTGCCAGCGGGCCCCAATCTGAAAAATCCCCCGTGTCCAGACAGCGGCCTGGACTGCTGCTGTCGGAGGTCCTGCCCGTCCCGTCTTCTCTCATTTCCTAGGATCAGGCCCAGGAGCACTGCTGTCCTGCCGACACCTGTGTGTAGCATCGTCCCAGAGGGTTCGATGGCATTTCCCCCCCCCCCAAAGACACGTATCGCCCCAAAGGAACCTGCAGCTACTCTAAAAATAATATGCTTTAATTTGGTTTGGCCTGAAGTTTGAAGAATTGCTGGCCTACCCTTCCCTGCTATGCCCTCCTGAACAAAAAAGAAATAATTATTTAAAGATGTAAATCTTCCTTTTCCTGGTACCCCCACATATTTGTGGAGAAAGGGTCATCTGCACACAGATTTCTCCTACGTGACAGATGAGGTCATGTATTTCCCAGACATGAGAGAGATCTTATTTCACTAGGGATCCTGCCACTTGCGGGAACAAACCTCGACCGGATTACTTCACATGAAATTACACACAAAGGTATATAAAAGCTACAAGATGCGATGCTGGTGACTGGGCAGGGGTGGAGGCAAGCCCGTCCCCGCACCAGAGCGCTGCGCTGTTGGAGATGCCATCCTTTGCACAGACTGAACCTTCCCTAAACAACTTTCACGAGTGTCGGTGCTAGACTTGGTGTTCAGGCCGACTCATTTAGGTTCTGCTTATAGCACTTGTCCTTGATGACTGCAAGGAGATAGCTAACACTTACCAAAAGTGGGTGCGTTTGGGTCCAACACACGCATTTTGGAAGAGGATGTGAAAATGATGATGTCTTTATTGTCGCCTGCTGAAACCATGTCCTGAAGAGGCTTACCATGGCTTTGGAAGGTCCTGGCTAACCTTTATTTTGGTATTTCTTTCCAGGACTGCATGCACGAGCAGAGACCCCTTCTCCCCCTCACCCACCAACCCC
>NW_009185611.1:0-49488 GCF_000690835.1 Fulmarus glacialis | reverse complement strand
CGTTAACTTCTTCCTCTCGGACTATGTATTCCATACTAGACTGAAGGTTATTTTTTAGTCATTAAAGATAGAAGTACCCTTCTTTGTGTTTTGGACCGGTTTGATCCACACAGTACATTTACAGGCAGCTTATAGTATATGGGCAATGGGGGACTGGGATAGTCCAGATAATGTTGATGCTGGGGAAAATGGACAGAAATATCAAAAGTCCACAGAAAATAAACTTAGATACAGCAAGGATATTTAATCAACTAGAGCCCAGCTTAGCTCATGCAGAGTATTTTGGGAATGAACAGGAAATACCAAAGTCCTCCTAGAACCTCTGTGCTGAGGAACAGAGGCATAACTGTAGTCATTGCTTCCATTTCTGCCTCAACCACTCTAGGCTCTGGGCTGTTTCTGCTGCCAGTTTCAAATGGAGCTAGCCCAGCCAACTATACACCAGTGCTGAAATACATTAGTTGTTCTGTAGAACTTAAAATGAAACTGGACCTTCATGTCCATGATTTCCTGTGCGTGCACACGATCCATCACAGCCTGGAGCAGATACTGCCAGAACCATCATTTACACTTGAGATAAACGAACTGAGGAGAGGGGGTTTCACCAGCCTTGCAATAAAGTCAGGATCTGCTGTTGGTACTGCTATTGCTTATGGTAGGAGTTCAACATACAATTGTTAAGAAATCCTTGTTTATTGCATAATGCTTCTAATGTGTATGTAGTGATGGTCTGACAATCCTTGTATGCCTATTACGAGTTCTGATTCCCAAGGTTTAGGACAGATGTCTTAGGAGCTGGAAGAATTAGCATTTGACAAACTGGACTTAGCTTACAGGGCTTGAATTTCAGCATACAAGAGACATTTTCTTTAATAAATGGAAGGTAAATGTATATGGATGAATAAAAAGACATAACAGCAAGTAGATGTGTAGACTGAGCAGCTTTCCAGATTAAGAACATTGTTCGGTATAACAAAAGAAAACAAGAGGCGAGATATATTTGTACAGAGTACCACAGAATACAGGCAAAGAAAGGAGACAATTCAAGTGAATTGTTTGGTTAAAGTATAAATGTTGTGTTTCCCTCATTTCTCTTTACAGCAGATGCCTTTGATTCAAAGCACAGACAAGATCCCAAAGATTCCCACGAGGCCCACAAGAAGAAGTCAAAAGAGAAGGAAAGGAGACTGGCAGTCAGTCAGTGGGACATGGATGTACAACCCCTCATTTCATCTTCTAAATGGCTTCAACTTCATGGGCTCAAAAGAAACAAATTGTCCCTATCCCAGATTTTGTCACAGATTGGATTCCAGCACAGGAAAGGTATAAGACAAATCAATAATAGAATAATTAAAAAAACCCCGACTTTGAATAGTCATAGCTCATTTTGCACCCCAGTGTACACAGAGGAGATTTTCATGTTGTCTCTTATCTTATGATAATGGCAGAAAGTGAAGCTGTATCCACAGTTGCTGACACTGCCAGTTCAGAGAACTGAGGAACTCCATCTCCTTTTGATGTGAGAAGGACTTAGGATGTGAGAAGGGCTTTCCTTACTCAACAGTACTGTTGCTTTACCCAAGGCTCCAGTTCAAATCCTCTCCAATTCAGCTGTAGATAACACACCATAAGATCTCTGTCCATTTTTAGATGGCGAATATAATGTATGCTGTGCCATAATCCGTGATCATCAGGGCTAGCCAACCTACTTGGGAATAGTATATTATTTCCAGGGATCCGGCTTTACGGAAGCAGTTAAATTTGATTAGAATTGAGGCTGCTTTTCGTGTCAAGTCAGGCTATACAAAAATGTTCCTTTGCAGTTATCTGACAGCTGGAGGGGAAAAGTTTGCTAATAATTATTAATTACTGTCATAATAGTGCTCTGCAGAGCATGGTAAGATACTCTTTTCTTTGAAGAGCTTGCCGCCCGACAATTGTAATGTATTGCAATTGTTCTAGGTTGCATAATTTAAGATTTTGGCTGGCTTGTGTCCGGGGGGCATTCAAAGATCAACAGTGCGGATCCTGAAATTCTGTGTGCTGTAGATGAAGAAGAAGCTGTTAAGCAGGGTTAATGTTGTTACAGTGTAATTTTAGGAGCAGAACGTACTAGCTTAGCAGGGCAGCATGCTATACAGAATAGCTGCTTTGTGACGTTAAAGATTCCCACCCCTAATATTTTCCTATCAGTGGAGATCCTGTAGAAGATTTCTAGCTACTGAAAGAGCAGAGTGCAACCGTTTCCTTAGTTGCACCCACTTCTGCACCCATTTAGTTGTGTAAGAGAACAGCATTATCTGTACTAGATTTTGTATTTTGTTTGATGGACAAATATTTGCAAGTCCTGTCGTGAGGTAAATGGATAATACGGAAGTTTAGTTGCCTAAACCTTTCATTTATTAAAGTCCCATGTAGCTTTTTGGCCTATAAATAATTAAATGTGGGGTTTTCCCCCACTTCTGACTAAACTGGCAGAAAGCAGCAAGAGCAGGGCTGCTCCATGGGGGGGAAATGAGCCAGGAGCCAAAGGGGACTGCAGCTCAGGCAGTGCCCTTATTGACCAAGATGCAGTTCTGCAGCATCTAAGCACCGCAGGCAGAGCAGGGTGCTGCTAACTGTGTCCACAGACAGTCCCAGACAGGGTGAGGTGATGAACCATGTCTAGGGTCCAGTCAGGGAGTGCAGCCAGGAGCAGCAGGAGATGGAGCCAGAAACAAGACTGGAGACGAGGCCACAACATAGGTCTAAGAGCCACATCCAGGAGACAGAACTGGAGACAAGGCTGTAATATACATGTCAGAGGTCTATGCAGTAGAGAGGTCTGCTAGCAGAACTTGACACAGGTAGACCTACAACACAGCTGAAGCAAAGACTGGGTGCCCAGGCCTGAGCGCCCTGTGAGTGGAAACCCCAGGTGAGGCTGATTAGGGCAATCAAGGCCTGTTGGTGCCCTCAGGGCCCCAACATAGACATAGCCAGAAAAATTGTAAAACAAAAACATAATTAGAATTTCTCTCAAGTTTCTTAACGTCAAGAGTTCAATACAGATGCCTGTGGCTCACACATGGATGGTATGCACATCAACCTGAAAAATATCTGTTTGAAGTAATCCTTATGATTAGCAACTTGATCTTTTGTAACCTTTACTGTAGATTATGTGACCACCTTGAGGAAACCTGTGGCTTCTCGGTATGCAGATGGTCTGTTTCTTCAATACAAGAGAGCACAAGATGGCAGCGTGTATAATGTAAGTGTGACTGACTTCTGGTAAGTTCTCTGTGAGCTTAGACGTTATTATCACTGTAGCAGAATGATGTGACTAAAATGTCTCCCTATGGCATGAAATAATTATATTCTTTGTGAGAACTTTGTCTTTTGATCATTTTTTTTCTGTTTTGTCAAATGGTTAGTGATAACAATCAGTGGTAGAGAAGCTAGATATCTTTTTTTCCTTGCAAAGTCTTACGCTCTTGCCTTGGTGCAGCATTGCAGTAAATCTTTCCAGACAAGACTGCAGTTTCTAAGCAACATTTACCCTGTCTTGAAAGAGGGAACACTTAAAAAGAAGATGCTCAGCTGAGTTAAAAAAAATAAAATCGTAGTCAATAAAACAAATGGGCATGCTGAAATAAGAAGACATAATGTGCTGTCATTGCTGATGCAAAGCGCTGCTTTGCTTAGTGCCAGCGGGTCACAAAAGGCTCAGCCTACTCTATAGAGACAGCTAGCTGGATCTCTGCCCAGGCTCATGTTCTAAGGAATGTCTTAGCAACAGCTGCTGGCGGCCCTATTGTTGAGAGGATGGATTCTGATTGAAAAGATACACATGTGAGCGAGGAGGGGAGAGAGTTAATTCATAAAGGATTTTACAAAAGCAAATGGCATGTCATTTTTTCTGATAACTAGAGTCACTTCTGAGGCACAAGGCTTAAATATGGGAGAAGAACCATTTCAGGGAGCCTTTTCCCCTCTTTTTTTTCCCATTAATTCCATATGAAATATCTACATAATGTCTTAGGACATGCTGGGAGCAGTAGGAAAGACATTTCTGGTAGCATTAAGGTCTGGTGAGATCTCATTTAGGATATTGTGTACAATATTGTGTACAGTTGCCACAGGTTGAGAAGAAGCAATTCAAACCAGAACAGGTACTGGGAAGAGCTAGTAGGGTGAACTGCAATGGAGTGCTGATCTTATAAGAGGGCTTGGTTGATGTTGACGTATGTAGGACTGAAGAAGACTGACAAAGGGTAGCATTATTGCCCTTGAATGCCTACAGAAAGGCAAATTACAGGGGTAGGGAGAAGCTATAGTTTTCTATGCTAAAAGGCATGCTAGTCCAAGAATAAATGGGTGTGAACTGCCATGCATAAATTTAGGCTGGACAGTCAGAAGTTTTCCAGCCCTCAGAGAAATGGGAATCTGGACTGGCCACTACAAGTGAAGGGGTGATGCAAGAAAACTGCTTTGAGATGGAGTTTGATCAGTATAGTGCAATAAACTTCTTTGTGTGAGCCTGGGTGTCATGGGAGGAAACTGAATTTTCTAAGTGCTCCTTCCCAGGCCTACATTCCTGTGGCAGACAGCCTGAGACTCTGTATCTGGGAGGCACATTACAGGGCCCTAGCTGACATTAAAGAACAGAGAAAAATACAAATGAGAGGAAGAAGTGTGCAGACTGACACACAAAATATCTCCTCCCTGAGAAATGTTCCTGTTTAAAAATATTTGTATATCTCCAAGGTTTTATACTTAGTCCTGGGAAGGTAGTTGGAGGTAGAAGGTAGCTGGTAAATTAGCTTACATGGGTCAGAGGTATTGGGGGAATGTCTTTACTGGAACCTGCGGTGAATTTTTAAATGCACAAATCATTTTGCGCGGTGAACGTGTATACATATATTCATACGGAGGGTCTGATGTTTTTCATTTTAATACTGAATCTGGGTTTTTCTTATTTTACTGTCATGGTATGGCAAGTTTTAGTTGTTGATTGCAGTTGCTTGAACTAAATTTGCCTAAGCACCTACACACAAATAGTTAAGCTGTAATACTGGGCATTGTTAGTGAAATAATAGTACAAACAGGAAAGATTTTACATTTTCCTTTCAAATGCTAAAGACAAAGTGGAGATTGAAGTGCCCCAGAACCAAACCTTACTCTCCCTTGTATGGCTGTACAAAATTTTAAGAGCCAGTCAAAATTCTAGTCTAAGAAGGTACAAAGTTTCTGTGTCCTCGTTTGTTCACCCATCTGCTCTGCAGCCCTTTCTATACCATAGCCTGTGTTCAGCTCATTCTAATTGCTCCAGTCTTGAGACAGACAAGTCAGACAACCCACTGGCACTGTCCCATGCTTGCATAAAAAGATTATGAAAAGCAATTAGGACAAAATGCAGTGTCTTTTCTATTACAGCTTAGATGCATTTGTGAAGTATTTGCTCTTGAAATAGTGGAAGAAAAATGGGTTGTTTTCACTGCTACCTTGGCTGGCATATCTGGCACTTGCAAACCAGCTATTGCAGCTGTGCTAAGCTTGAGGCTGCGTTTGTATTATTTGTTTTGATGTTCAATTTCTTTCTCTCCTTATTTAAATAAAGCTGACAGCTAAAAAAGAACTGATTCTTCATTTTGTGGATTGTCTAATGGGAGCTATTGAGCTATATAAGCAGCGAATGGAATGGTTAACCAGTGAGAGCCGGCAGATATTTGGAGTGATTCAAGAACGGTGCATTGTCATTGTTTTGGATTTTGGCACTGCGGCTCCAACTGAATTTGATCTATGTCGGGATGCACTTTCTATGGTACTTGTGGAACAGGTGACCCAAATTGCCAAATTCAACCTCATTCGGTAAGCAGAAAGAATCATAGAATCATAGAATGGTTTGGGTTCAAAGGGACCGTTAAAGGCCATCTAGTCCAACCCCTCTGCAATAAGCAGGGACATCTTCAACTAGATCAGGTTGCTCAGAGCCCCATCCAGCCTGACCTTGAATGTTTCTAGGGATGGGGCATCTCTCCGGGCAACCTCTTCCAGTGTTTCACCACCCTCATCGTAAAGAATTTCTTCCTTATATCTAGTCTGGGTCTACCCTGCTTTAGTTTAAAACCATTCCCCCTTGTCCTGTCACAACAGGCCCTGCTAAAAAGTCTGTCCCCATCTTTCTTATAAGCCCCCTTTAAGTATTGAAAGGCCACAATAAGGTCTCCCTGGAGCCTTCTCTTCTCCAGGCTAAACAAAGAAGTCCATGTCTGCCCATTGATGGAGAATAAAAAGGAATCTCATATCATATAGACATGTGTTTGGATAATATGCTTTCTGTAGTGGAAATTGTCCTGATTCATATCATGGTAGTATCTATAGATTTTCCACCAAGTTTCACTCACAGTCATGCTGAGCTTGCTACTTCCATTTAACAGAAGGCCATTGTTACCCTGAAGAACAGATAAAGACTAACAGAACCCAAATACTGATATATGCCTTCTACAAATGTAGCACAGAAAAACAGAAAGATAAGGGGGACTTTACAATAGCAGTCATGCTCTTCAGGCATCTAAGTATTACAGAGTGAAACAGTGAGGTCCCATCTGACTGCCTAGGCATTCTTGTGTCTTTAGACATTACAGGTTTCTGCCTTACAGCTAATGTATACTGCCCCAAGTGCCATAGGCACAGGCATAGTAATTTGTATTTCTATAGATTTCCATGGTCACAGAAATGCGTAGCAGAACTAGGAAACAATACTAGATTTCCATAACAAAAGACAAGTGCTTGTTCCCTAACATGAGTAAATGAATTTGGGTTTAGTTACAAATAGAAGAATAGAAGCAGCTATTCAAATTTATGTATCTCTGCACAAATTCTCATATATGCATAAAGGTTTGAATGTGTAAGCTTGGGTTTGGATAGATGAATTTTGTCGCTATGAAAAAAACGATGCACAAATTAGGTCATATAATTTTGAGATTGGTTCCACAATGATAACTTGCAACTACACGGTGATTCTTAAAGTTGTTTTACCCAAGTTTTGTCCTGCAGATTTGATTCTGGTGCCCTATCTTAATTCTCTAGCTTGTGATACAACTGAGATTTGAAAAGTACAAGATAACGTCCATAGCTTCTGAGAAGCACATAAAGGATTTTCTTTAAAAATGATCTGCAAAGCCAAGTCAAAATTGAGGAACAATAATTGTGTTCATTGATTTGTTTGTTTGCACAGGAGGGAGACAATGGACAATATAGCATATAAATTATTACTTCAAAAGAATCTTGGAAAACATACTTGTCTTTTAGATTTGCAGGAAACTCTTCGAAATAGTGCTTGATGGAATGTCACTGATACTGGAACCAGTTATTTTTTTATTTGCTTTCTGTCTTTTTATGTACAAATGCACAGGCATACATGTTCATATACTTTGTACTTCTGTACTGCCATTAGACTAAGACCTTTGATCAATTAAAATACCAAAAAGCTTAGCATCACAAATTTTATTTTGATGGGTATATAAAGATCAGCCCCACTACAAAAAAAGCATGTCAGTTAAAATGGTCTGACAAAAAGGTCATGCAGCAAGTTGTGGAAAGAGACCTGTGGAAGCCAGAGTTTCTCTTCATACACATATTTTAAAAACCTGATTATGTTTTTGTGTTAAGGGGAGATATGAATTAGGAACTGTTTTTAAAGTACTTTAGCTCTCTTGACCCTACTTTGGAAACTGTTGTCTCAAAAAAAATTCTTATAAAAATCACAGTATTTTTGTAAGGGTTTTATTTTTCCTCTACTTCTTTTATTGCAAGTTTAGATTTAGTATCTGTGGTTTATTGTAATTATTACTTAAGAATATAAAAGAATAGTAACAACAGCAGAGCTCCACTCTTTTGCTCTGCAGGCATTATTCTTACTACTTCTGATTTATAGTTAATGTATTTTTCAGGGCTGCTCAGGATCTTATGAAGTGGCAACAGAAATCTACTCCTGTGTCTGAGCATACTGTAAAGTCTGCTGTTACGTGGCTCTGGAAGCTGGACCATATGACAGCTGCCAGCCATACCAGCTCTGCTGAAGCCCTGCTGGAAGCCATGAGTGATGAGGCGGTAAGCTCATACATCTTTTCAGAAGCCTCAAGTAAATCCAAGAATATTCAGTGGCAGACTAGCTACTGTGATTTTGCCCTGATGAATATTGCAAAGATAAATATTCATGACGGCATTTGGAAAGTTTTTTTTTCCCCAAGTGCAGCTACGTACTATGTTTACTGATGGCCTGTTTATGTAAATGTACTGTTTTTTGAACGCAGAAACTTGTTTATTTTCTTTTCTGGGGTACACAGAATAAATAACATATTCAGTCATTAAGGGGAAGAGAAGACATCTTCCCTTCCACTTTCTTTGCCATATATGTTTTTCGGGACTTCAAGTTTATGAGAAAATTGCTAGTATCAACATTATCAAAGACAGGGAAACCATTTTTATTTTTATTATGTATTCAAAGTGCTCATGAAAAATTATATTTAAAATCCAAAATAGTAAGTACAGAGATTGATTTAAGCATTAACTCATGGTAGGGATATGCAAATCCTTTTTCATCAGCCAGGTTATAGCTAGAGTTTCTTCCAAGACAAAGCGTGCACAGGTATTGCTGCAATTAAATTCTGTCTGTTTCTAAAAGTACCATATTACTTTATTCATTATAGTAGAGTCATAAGACGTAAAACATATATGCCATCATTTGAGCTAGTCACTTAAAACTTGCATTGTTAAAGAGATATTTTATGAAATTTGCTTACAATGAATATTGTTTCAGTTCCCTAGCACCCAAATTTAATGGAAAATTGGGCCTACTGTGTGTGGACTAGAATCATTGGTTTTCACTGCCATTAAGATCCATCCCTGTGCACAGATCCAATCCTAACTCCTTTATAAATCTCATTCTGAGACATTGTTTGAAGGAGAAGGTAAATTTGTCTTGAGTTTCCTTCTGGTTCCCTGTGCTGGTGAATTCTCATCCAGATGAACCTTGATGTTTGGAAACTGATATTGAAAATGAACTGGGTGAGGAACAAAATGTGCAACAGTGAGATTTTTTATGACTGCTTTTTTAAATGCCTCCATCATAAATTTTATTAACGTTTTCAATTTGCAGTATATTACTGATTTCCTGTATATGGTTTCAGTATTGTCTGGATGAAAAAAAAGGCTTGTTGGATCTGTTGTGTCTGTATACGAATAAGCAGAAATTAAAATCCATTCAACAGTGAGATATCTAGTATTTTTTTCTGGATATTGGTGGGCTAATGGGTAATCTAGGGGAGTCAGTTGTGGCAGATGCTCAACATAAAACAAACTTCAATTACGCCTAAATACAGTCGTTATCATTCATAACTGACAGTTCACTTGAGTGCAAGCTTCACTGTACTGCAGGCTGAGGGAGACCCCATTCAGTCCTAGGCAAAAGCTGCATACTCACTGAATAGTGGTAAATGACTCATTCCTCAGAACTGGCTTCATCAACAGAGGTTGCTCCAAAACAATAGCTCTTTTTTTCCCTAGACTTGGCTCTTTCTGTCATTCCTTTAGCTGAGCTTTTCCTCCCATGTGTGGTGACTCCCTAGATTTCCTTTCCTCATGACCTGTCAGTCTCAAGCTCAAGATCACTCTGCTGTAAGGTTGCAATCCTTTGAGCTCTACCTGCCACAGATGCATCTGCAGTGTTTAACCTGCGATTCTGTACAGGTGCCACTCCACAACGTGTGGGTTACTCATCCAAAATACACCTCCCCACCAAGGTAAAGACTATGAGGAACTGTTCATGTTGTTCTCTTTCCTGTTCTTGTATGAAGTTTGTTTGCTTGTTTAGATGGCTGCATAGATTATAGTTTTCAAAATATGAAGGACTAAATGGAAAGATTTTAACCTTTCCCCACTAATCTGTAAGGAACATTTCCTTTGTGGTATGATATTGCTGGGTTTGTAGTTAAGTAGAGTGAATTGTCTGTGGTTAGCAATTTTGCTTATTTTCTTCTGAGGAGTTGGTTCTGCATCAGCTATGCCCAAGAAATGTCAGCATTTTAAAAGTTGCAGAGGCAGGCAGTAAATCCTTTGGAGGAAGTGTGAAAATTGATAATCCTTATTGAATATCAAGTTTATGAATTATTGGCAGTCTTAGGAGGGAGGGGGAGAAGATGTGAATCTGAAGGAACACAGGGAAAAGTGGTTGTACAATATGCATGCAATCCCCCAGGTCAGGAGCCTCTTCAGCAAAAGGAATAGGAACAAGGCGTTGTCCAAGGACTGGGTCTTCCAATTCCCATTTTTTTTTCTGTTTAATGACAGGTTGAAGCTGTTTATTACTTTGCTGTGGGTGATGTTCCAGTGGACACAAAGCAGCTACTCCTTGAGAAGGTTTCTGATGGGCCCTGTCCAGTCAACACTGTATCTTTCAATGCTAGGGAAGATGAAACTATTATTTTTCTGAAAGAGTTGAGCTGCTTGGCTTCTGGCAGGTATGACGAAGAAGAAGCACAGTAATGATTTCAGTATGCTAGGAATGGTATTTGAAGATATCTGAATATAATCCATTTTACTCATGAGGAGAATGAGTCAAAGCAGTTTAGTAAGTGATCTGGGGAAACTGGGGAAATCGTCTAAGAGACATGACTAAAATGCAGGGCCTACTCAAACAGACCAGCTTCTCTCCACATACGCGCTTACTGGCTTGCAGAAAGGCCATTCCTTTTTTATATCCTAAATCGTCTGTTATCTGCTCCTCTTTTGAAGTCTGAAAAATTGTTCAAGGGAAAGGGCCACAACATAAACTGAAACAAGTTTTTATTGTATTGCTTTGTATTCTGGTAATATCCACAGGCACCAGCAAAGAATCTAGAGTTTTGTTAGATCAAGTGCCATACAGACATGTACTGAAAAGGTAATGCCTGTCCTAAATGGGCAGTTCCTGAAACAACAGAAAATTGATGTGGTGTTATCCACCAGGCCTGGTTGTGTGGAAATGCAATTCTGTACCATGCTCTCTAGCATCTATTTGGTATGGTTGGTGGAAACATACATATATTCCACATGGCTTGTTGGCTACTTTATCCTGGGAATCAGCCGTGTGGTGACAATCAGCCTTCGGTAGAAAGGGGTAATAAAACTTTAATCTTGATTCTGATATCAAAATAAGGAAAACAAACAAACAAACACAAAACCCCTCAATACCAAACTCATGCTGAACAGCAGGAGGGCAGTAGGAGTCAGTAGGTGTTTGTCTGCTTAACAGAAGTCACTGTACAGTTACAGAGCTGTGAAATGGCTGCTAGCTCCTTCTGTTTCACTGTTGTTTGTGCAAGAGTGGGAAGTCCTCCAACAGTAGAAATCTCCCAAATGACAGCAGAGCAATTGGTAAGATGGCAGCTGCTTAGCTCTTTTATAGCCATCTGTGTTTAGAAGTAGCTTTTAAGAGATGGAGCATCTGCCAAAAAACGAGACTGTGGGAAAGTGTTATGTTTGCTCTGGTCTGATGTGCGTCTAAAATGGTTGTGGTCATTTAGAACCATGGTACCTCCATGATACCAGGTACATTGCCAGTCACCATCCTTCATTTTCTTTTGGCAGTGTTTTTACGTCCTTTATAAAAGGAAAGTGAATGTTTCTTGTATGGTAGAGAGAAGCAAGAAGGGTTGTGGCAGGGAGCTAAGAGGAATTGTTTTGTTTGATATGATTCTCACTATCTTCTTTTTACATGAGTCTGGCTTTGGTGTAGAGACTTATTGGGCCAATTAATATCTTGCTGGTCAGTATTTGCCCAATAACTGTCTGTAAGTTTAAGTCAGCTTTCCCATAGGAATGGCCAAGTTCATGGGCTTTTCATGGCTTGAGCCTGTTGCTAGTGTAGTTCTGTTTTAGGAATGCATCTTTTTCCTGCTCTGAGAGCTTTTCTGTTTTGACAGTGAGGGTAAATGAAGTCTGCTTGACTTCCTGATTTGTATGTTGATAATGAAATAAATATTCCTGTTGGGCTTTCATCTGGGAGAATAATCTGATAAAAAGGTGTTAGTGTCATCTAAGAGATCTCAAATGACATGCTTGCTCAGCATGTTAAAAGATTAATTAAAAATAGATTTCCAGGAGATTGAAAAGGAAGGTGCCTCAGAGTAAAAGATACCAAAATGAAAGGATGTTCTTCATGAGAAGACTTCAGAATGTACATAAATGTATACAAAAGGTTTGGTAATATTCATAGTGTTGTTGTAGTTGAAGGTTTAGATATCTTGAATAGATGAGCAAATAATTCCGAAGTTGTACACCACTATAATCTTGCATGTGTGACGTACATCTCATTAAAATTAGGAAAGTATTTATGTAGTTTACATACTGGTGAAAACTCATTTTGTATTACAGATTCCATGCTTTTGCTGAGAAGAATGACTACAGAGATGCTACTGGACCTGCACTAAAATGTGAAGAGGATGGAAAAGGTCTAATTGCCCTGAATTCCAGAAAAGTGAAAGGGCGAATGCCACTAGGTAGGCAATATAAAAAACAAGATGATACTGGTTTTCTCAGTGAGATTTCAGAATAGAAATGTAATATAGGAAGTTGCTAAGTGTAAAATCAAAAGAAGCCTTCTGTAGGCATGAGTGGGGTGAGGACAGGACTGGTCAAATGGAAATTCTGTGGGTGCGAAGGAGAGGGAGAGGAAAAGAGAGAAGTGAAGAGAGTAGAGGATGTATGTGTGAGAATGAAAGAGAAGTGAAAAAAGGGGGAACAACAACATTTATTTAGGCAGATGAAGAATAGTACTGGTGTGCTTATGCCAGTGACCTTGTGGAAATGTACAGAGAAATGGCAGAAAGGAAGAGGAATAGTGTGGAAGACCATCTGATACAACAGCCACATCAATACAGGGCAAGTTCATATGTAATATAAGGGGATTAAATCCACATGAGGTTGACTTTCTTCTCTCAAGATCTGAATTTGTCATAAAGACAGGCAACAAGCACAGTAAAATAACCGTAGAGAAGAAGATGCAAAGGGGGGGTGGAAATTGGTGAAAAAAAAAATAGGAGGAAACAAATAACAGAAAGAAACAGTTTTACTGGGGGGTGGAGCTGGACAGAAAGCTCTCAGTGTGTTTCTTATTAGTCACAGTGCTACTTCCTCTGGGTAAGTCAGCCTTACTGTTCAGTGGGACTGGACTGGGGTTTCAGCCAGGTTGGGAGGAGACCAGCTTGTGGTGTGAAGTGAGGCTGTGTATGTCAAGTCTGATATCTTTATCAGTAGGACGAAATTAAAAAATTTCTTTTAAATATCAGGAGGCATAAGACCTCTTTATTCTAGTGGCTCACATCCCCATTACGCTGGGGGCATTAGTGTTGCCCCAAAGGTAGAATGGTGTTATCCTCCTCTTACTGCTAGGGAATGTATGGCATAAGGTGGATTTAGTGACTCACCTAAAGTCGTTTGTTAGTCTTGGACTAACTGGCCCATATTTCCTGCATTGTAGTCTAGTTCCTTGTGTCCTAACCTATCGTTCACTAGGACCGTTGTTATAACAGTACAAGAGAACCATAGTGGGGGTCCAGAAATAAGAGAGTGAGCTGTCACCTGTCTTTTTGCTTTGTGAAGGGACACTCAAGCCTCACCCATGCGGGGTTTAGAAACCAACAGCAGAGTATGCTTCAAAACCCTATCTCTCATTTTGTACTAATTCAGAGCAGTATAATGATCGCCTTCAGTCTGCTACAAGGTCCTTGCTGGACCCCATTTGGGGGTGTGCGTGGGGGTAGCTGGCTTCCTCTTCCCCCAGGCAGTCAGCCTGTTTCAATAGATGGGCCTAGAGCTCCTGTATGACTGAAATTACTTCCTCACCACTGTTTCTAAAGCTGAAAGCTGAATAGCTTTAATCACTCAAAAGGGCAGTAATCCCCTTGAAGTTCATTGTCTGTTGTGTCTTATTGCTATTATGGAGTACAATTTACACATTAAAAAGGAACACAATTAGCTTTCTGCATTTACTGGGTATTATAAGCACAGTCGTGACATCACTGGCAGCCAATCGGAGCGTTTCAGTTGTATGCAGAATCTAAAGTTCTTTCAGAAAAGAAAACACATTGGAGACATTATTCTGGTCTGTGTCTGATGTCTCTTGTTTCAGAGACTCCTTCAAGGGTGTAGAAGGCAATAAGAAAGTGTCGATTACTCACTAATGGGCTCTGAAACTGGTTCTTGGATGTGTGGCATAAACTATACAAGGAAATAAATAGAGAATGAACCAGAGATTTAATCTTCCAAATGTGGTGTTTCTTGAAAATAAGGGGAGGCACAGGCATATTTTGATTAGGTTTCTTTTTGCACCACAAACGCAACAGCTGGAAACTGAAACTCATCATTATGTTTTATGGACTGGAAAAGCTATTTTAAGGACATCTGATAGTTTTCTGGGTATCCACTGAATAACAGCATTTTGCAAATACAGGATATCATCATGTTCTCTCTTTTTCATCTGCTTAACCAAAACAAGTCGGAAGTGAACTATTTAAAACTTCAGATAAGAGCTCTATTCTCCCCTGTTTTGCATCTTGAGCAGTCATTTAGAAAGCAAGCGTGAGAAACTGCCGAATTTGAATTTTTTTTAAATACTCATTTTGAGTGAGTGCTTGAGATCAAAACAGGTGTAAGCCAGTAAAAAATTAAGGTCCTTATGTTGGCAGACTCAGATTTACTTAAAGCAGAGAAATGCTTTTACATAAAACCTAATTTCACCAATGCGGTGGTATTTCCTCATCCAACACTGATTTTCCTGTTATTACTTCTGCCTACATTCTTTGTGTAGCTTTTTCATCTGCAAAAAGCTGCAGAATTAAGCAATCCTGTTACGTAGTTAAAATTATAAGAGGAAGGGAGGTGAAGTTTAAGTTGGAACTTGAAGACATAGAGGGCAAGAGATGGTGGAAGCTTGCCAAAAAGGGGCACAGTTGTGTCATCTGCTTGGAGTGACAGGGAGATAAGTGCTAAATAGCTCTTGAAAAGCAATGGCATTTTGAATTAGATCCTGAAATTAATAGTGGGTCCTCGCTGGCTAAAATAGTAACAACAGTAAATCTCTGCGCAGTGTTTTTCTGTGTGGTGGAATAGATGAGCTGGTATGTGTAACGAAAATGTAAATGGACTGAAATCAGGATTTGACTGATGTGACAAATCCAAAGAAGGATGTGTCTGACCTCCTTGTGAACAGTGTAAGGCTGTATTCTTAGGTGTGCTTGATTTTCCACATTTACCTGATGGTCACAGGGAAAATTTCAGATTGCTGTGTGTAAAATGGGAAGCATAAGAGTGCCAGCGTCCTCTATGACATTGAAGTCAATGAACTCTGCACTGTTTATGTACACAAACATGGGAGAGACCGAACCCTCCCTTTGGAGAGCCGGGATAATGGCTTAAGAATAGCTACTTTGCCTACACACTGTAGCAATGATCATTGCCTCTGCTTTTTCCTTGCATGTGCTTTGTCTAGTCTTAGCAGCCTAACCTTGGCCTGGCAAATCTCTTTGCTAATGTGTAGAGAGTGATGCAGATAGCTGCTCTATGATACCACATGGAATACAAAGTTCATTTGCTTTGTCCATTTGCCCAGTGGGAAAGGGGCAGGATCGGGCTGTAGTGAGTTCCAGTGCTGCTTGACCTGGCAGGTACGCAGGTAAAGCTGCGTACTCCCCTCCTGTTCTCCTTTGTACCTCCATTCATTCCCCTCTAAGTGGGGATTTTTAAAATCAACGCTTGAGGGAATATTGCTATGTTCTGCTGCCACGTAGAGGCTGAGGAAGGGACCAGCAGTGAAAAAATGAATATCTTGCCTTGCAGGCAAATGAAGTTTAAAATAGATCTTATTTCATTATATTTGGATTTTCTTGCTTCCACGGTCCAAGTCAAATAATCAGAGAAGTAAGAAATGCTTCTGTTTTCCATGAGTTGCTTTTGCATTGGTATTTGCTTGGTGTTTCAAAGATATTGTAGATTTTGCAGGCTGCTTTTTTTTGTATGGTCTTTTTTTCTCAGCAGGTTTTGTATCTTGAGTATGAAATCAAATGGGTTACAGTGACTTGTCAAACTGGATGAGTTTGTCTGCTGGGAGATAGGTGTGGAAAAGCTTCTTCTTTTAAGATTGCCTGACAGTGCTAAATAACTGGGAAATGGAAATGAGGGCGGTTATGAGTTTCCGTGTACATGTGCAAGTGTGTTTGTTTTTCGCTTAGACCTACCATCTTGCTTCTTAATTCGCTGGTGTCAGCAAAATGCTTCTGCCCCTCGCCACAGGCTCTCCCCGCACCCTTCCCCATCCTCTTCCTCTTTTTCAGGGCCTCCTTCCTCCAGAGCAGAAATGCCGTTGAACCATTGAACCGAGAGCAGGGCACGTCTGAAACGTTACCCAGCGTCAGGTGCTCTGCAGGGTCTCAATGGCCATGGCGAGAGCCGAAGCCAACTGACTGTGCTTGGTGCAAGCCAGGGACAGGCAGCGGTACATTAAGGCCGATTCCCTTGTGCGTGTCTGGTGGCCGCCCTCTTGCCGTTGCTGTGTGACAGTTTTTGAATTGGAACCAGGGGGTCCCCAGGGGTCTGGCCGTTAAACCGCCAGGTAGGGCGGCTGGGGGATATGCTTCATGGCGGGGAGGACAGGGAGGGCCCTTTCCCTCTGGGGATAAAGCGATTTTTTTAAGACAAGGTCTTTCCTGGGACACGGACGCCTGAAGGCATGCAAGAGCCCGTGGGCCTGGAGCAGTTGGGTGACTTTCAGCTGCTTTTTGGTTGGTGGCCCCCAAAAATGGCACAGTTGAGGTGTGAGCGCAGGGAATTTAAACCGAAGAGAGGTTTGTGCTTTCTTGGTCATTTTTCACTGATGCATTATGAGGGATGGGCCACAGGTTGAGAATCACACCTGGAAGATACTATGCATTGTATGTGTATGTATATTTTGAATTTGGGGGCTCAGTTTTGAAAGGCACAGATTTTCCTTCCCACTCCTCCTTAGCTGGAGAGGAAAAGAGGCCGAGGTGGAGGTGGAGGTGAGCCTCCTGTGTAGAGAGAGAAAGTTGCTTCGGTTGTCACTGCTTGCAACCTGCTCTCCCAGTTGAATCCAGGAAAAACTGTTGCCAGATTAAAAGGTTTTCTAAGCAACTTGACCCTCACAATGTGCAGTTGTTGATGCCTGCATTTGTCCTCTATAATAAGTGTCATCAAACATACTTGCTTTGAAAGTGCACACAGTTTTACTTTGCTGTGCTGCAGCATAAATGAATACCTTCTTGTGTAATATCAATTCAATACACATATCTTACTGGGGACAGTAACAATAATCCTGTAAATCTGATGAGTCCATAGCATCAATTTAAGGGGAAATGAAGCAACACCAATGATATCATCAGTATTGTTTTAAAGGTGGTTGAAATGTGCATACTTCTTTCAATATTTTCAAACATAACATTTAAAACATTCATAAAATTAAATCTGGATCCCAGTATCTGGAGGATATCCAGATTTAGTTGGAGACAGCTCCACTGGAATTGCATTCTCAACAGTCTTAAACTTAGAAATATGTGCATGTGTGGTGTGAATGCATGTGTTTTGTGGTTTTAATTGTGACAGCAGGTGTGTGTGTGTATATTCAATGGCTGACTACTCATCAGAAAATCTCTAGCTCCCTGCTTGCTGGAATTTTGTCAATGCTCAGATTTTGTATATTTTGCATTTCTGGGGAGGGATTGTTTATAAAAGAAAAGTTGACTTCTTTCTGAAGTATTTGAACAGAATACTTTTCTTGAACTTAAAAGGTAATGGTAACAGACTGAGGTTTTTTCTCCCTTTTGTGTTTTATGTTGTGGAATGATCTGCTTTACTAAAGCTTTTTGTGATTTAGGAAATGTTGATCTTTGTCCTAATGGCTGAAACAGATGTTTTTGAAATGCAGGAAGGTCCCAGGAGATGGCAGTGTACAATAACACATTTCAAAATATTTCTTGGAAACTAAAACCATTTCACAATTAAAGTTGTTATTTTGTAAAATGTTCATATTATTATTTCAGGGAAGTTTATCAAAGAACAAAATGATCAGGTTTGTTTGTTTACTGATAGCCTACTTTAGTAGACAAGTTTGCATGTCTTATCTTTTATACAGTGAGCCACCACTGTATATTAACTGAACCACTAGATGGTAAGATACAGTTTGCCTTGTTCAGCATCTTTATGTGCAATTCAGTAATAGGTTGTAATCTGCAATAGGTTGTAGTTTGCATTTGTGGCTGATAACTCATGATTCAGTTTCTTTTATATTTTTGCTGTAACACTACACACAGTTTTTCTGTATTGTCCTATATTGCAATTTAAACTCTGAGACTCACATGGTTTAACACATTTTTTAGTAGTGTTCATAGTGCTTAGGCATACATGGTGCCTCAATTTTAATAATTTTACAGTACTAAATGAATACATATTTTTATTTTTTTAATCAAGGCAAACTTATGTATTGAGATTAAGAAAACCTTGTATCAACTCCAGCTTTGGATTTTTCCAATTTTTTGAGAATGTAGCCTGATAGTAAAACATTTTTTTTTTTTAAGCATTTATTTATGACTGTTGAGAATTGTTAGGATGAAAATAAACTTATCTTAGCAAAATTTCATCAAATACTCTTCAGGAAAAGAAGATTTAATTTTAAATAAAGGTATTTATGTACTGTAAGGGAATTGAAAGAGTTGAAAATACCTTCTCTTTAAAGTTTCAAAGTTGGGTCTAATATTTGAAGCCAGCTTTTGCAATGAAGTCCAGGGGACAACAGGTGAATTTCTTTGTGGAGTTTCCTTATTATTATCTGAGAGCGTTAAAAAGATTTGCTTCCGTTGTGGGAACAATCTGTGGCCAACTCCGGACGTTATTTCCACCAGGCTAAGCACCTCTCATGTCCTGGTGCCAGCTTTGAGCCCTTTTTTGAAGTCTGTCAAAGAACAGGACTTGTCACTGCAATGGGACCTCAAGAAAACAAGGTTATATGGCAACATCTAGATGAACCCAATGACTTTGTGGTTATTGAGGAGTTATAAAAAGCAGAAATTATCTCAAAATGTCAAGTTCTTTTTATGATTTCTTTTGCAGTAGCTGGTGTCCGTGAAGATGTCTTTTTGATCTGGAAGGAGTTGGAGGAAGCCAGGAATACAGTGAGACAAGTTCAGAAAATTTTATCAGAATCTGACCAGCCTGCTTCTCAAGATGGTATCATTTATGTTTCTTTCAACAGAGTTACCATTGTGTTCATGATCAATATTTTATTTGTGAACAGTTTTGATTACATGTCAATTTGGGGATGATTTTCTCAGAAATGTCTATATACAGGTAGCACCTATACTTGGCATCTAACTTAGGGTTACTTAAAACTTTCCATTACAACTCTCTGTTTTCTACTGCTTAAACTTGCTGAACGTGAAGAGCTCAGGCTGAAACACACCATTTTTAGTTCACCAGTAACTAGGTTTAGAAATTGCTTAGATTTCAAGATATTGAAATTTATTTTTTGTGGTCTCTCCCTCTGTGCCTGCGCCAGTAAATCTTTAACTTTATTCTACACAGTGCTGGGGAAGTACCTCATCTCTCTGTCATCACGGTCTTCTTAGGATAGCTTCCAACCTGGTAGCTAGTTCATTGCCCTAAAAGGGAAGAAGTGTGGGTTTGAATTCTCTTACGCAAAGGTAGAGGACTGAAACTGATTCTGGATGAGTGCTCTGACAACTCTGGTGTTAAGAAACACAGAGAAACACCCACATTTGTTCATTAAACTAACAGTTCCCACCATTATGTTTGGCCTAGAACATGATCCATTTGTTGTTTTGTGCATATTGATTGGATTGAGCCCTCTTGAAGGCAGAAGCATAGCTGGTTTCTGAATCTCTGGAAGGCTTAAACAGAGGATGGTGAGAAGCTATTCAGCCCTGCTAAGGTGGAGGTGCTTTGGGCATGCTCTGGAGCAGAATGATCACACTGACAAGACTTAAATACTGAAAACTTAGGAATCTGTAGAGTCTAGGCAGCTTCAGTGTTGGACTGCAACTCAGGGGGTGGATTTTCAGGATCATAGCTGTGGTTGTCAGTGCCTATATTCTGCATTAGTCCCTGGTTTTAAAATACTTACATGGTGTCTGGTGATATTTTTTGCATAAGTTGATACAAGATTCAGGTTGAGTTAGCACAAGTCATTCATCAGTGAATTTGTGTAGCTCCAGTATTGGTTTTGCAGTGCAATTGCTTTTGCTTTGGCTAGATGGAGGCTGGGGCCAGATGCCCTTTTCCCGATCACCTGCTGAGGAACACTTTGTACAGGCAGTTGGTCAGTCACCTGAACTCTCAGCGGTGTGTTGTAGCGTGATGGTGAATATCTGAAGCTGGGAACTTTCTCTGCCTGCACTGGGTTTGAACATATGTCAATAACATAACTCTGCAGGACTTAAGCTTGAGTTTATTCTTCTGTGAAGGCGTAATACAGTTTTTATACTGATAATAGCATCTTCTGAATTAGCAGGACTTCCCATATGAAGTTAAATGGCTATACCGTAATGCATATGAACAAAAAGACCACAATAAAGCTGCAAGGGCAGCCCTAATTTCAGTGTTTATTTATATGCTCCTGACTACGCAGCTTTAATATTCTTTTAGTGTTTGTTTTCATACATAATCACTTCATAAATAAATTAAAAGAGATGAAATTACAGTGTGATTTATTTTGTCAGTTCTTCAGCATTATTTGACTGTTGTCCATTGATCCAAGTAACTGCAGCCTTTCTGTTTGCCTGCATTTCTTCCTGGTTTTGCTTTTCTGATCTCTTTAAAATGCTCTGCTGCAAAATGTAGTTTGTTCTGAAGATTGCAATGTTCTTCAGGAGAAGAAACAGAGAAAAAGAGACAAATTTTCTGCTGACTCTCCAGATAATGCCCTAGTTACCTGACCTGAGACATGATTTTTTACATAAAACATGTGGAAGAAAGAAAACAAACAGTTTTCTTTTTAAAATTATGTGAGTTCATTTGTGACGCTTGCCACACTGGCTATTCTAAGGACCACAAGCAATCAGAAAGCAAATGTTTCCACATGAACAGGCTCTGACCCTGCACCTGCCCTGATGCTGGCTGATCTCTGTGTGTGTTGAGGCAGTAGATGTCCCCATTGGTTTGTTTACAGGCTCAGGATCTCAATACTGTTGTCACTGTAGCTGCATCTAAACAGAGTAGACATTTATACCACCTAGGTCCACTGAAATTAAAGTGTGACAAAAAAAATTCACCCTGCTATGAGACCCACTGGTGGGTCATTTAGTTTAGGTGTGCTTTATTGAGCTAGTGATGAGTGAGTGTAGAGCCCTGTATCCTATTACTAGTATCCAGAGATGTGCGGTGCCCAACCTTAAGATGGTCCTTAGAAAATTTCTAAGACAATATGGCATAAAAGGGTAAACATGAGAAGAGTCATATCAGATCAGACAAAAAATATCCTGTTTCTTTCAGTATCAATTCAAAATGCTAAAAGGAGGGTGTAGAACTAGAGAAAATGTCAAGATGGGACACAAGTGATTTGTAACTTGGGATACATGGTGCAACATTCAGCCTATAAAAAGGCAATATTGCAGAGAAACACAGTAAAATTTCTTCCAAAGATATTGTAGTTTGCCTTTTATTTTAAATGGCCTTCTCTGAAAAAGACCCATGGCAATGTTAGCCGATGTTCTCAACTGTATTTTCAATTATATCTTTTGTTGTTTCATTTTCTCAAATGCAGAGAACTTCTCCTTGAAGTTAGACATCTTATACAGGAATTGTCTGGCATTTTGTAATTCAAACAGTATGAAGGTTAAGTCAGCCTTCGTACCTTAAATAATATTTCCTTTATATGTTGATCCTGTAGCTATTTATCTTCTTTGCTCTCTGTCTTCTGATGAGTTTGTTCCATTTACAAAAGAATTTGTTGCAAAGATATGCCCAATGAGAAAAAAAAAAACCCCACAATCAAAGTAGAGAATATTAAAAATCAGTCAGAAATATCCTCTCATTCCAAAGGTGTCAGTGAAGCAGAACACATTTGAAAATTTTGACCGCAGCATCATAGCCTGTTTTTGAAAATACCTTATCCAACTTTATCAATGTTATACAGGAGGTTTTGTTTGTTTTATTTTCTTTATTAGCAACAAAAGCTGATCATCCATTACAAAAGCATACATCTGACAAATATTTGTCTTCTGAGAAGTGGTTGCAGAAGTATGGCTTGAAAGCTCAGAAGCTCACACTGTACGATGCACTTGCTGATTGTACTTTTCGCCATGCAGATGGGATTGTTGACATAAAAACTAAACCAGAGGATGAATCTTCACAAACTGATGCTGTGAGTATTGTTAATTTTCCCTCATGTCCTGTGAGTTGATTGATTTTTCCTTTAAAACTTGAAAACTTGACTGATAGCAGAATTTATGATAAAGTGTATGGTCCGTTGTTATCTAGTTTTTGTTAAATCCAGCTTAGTAGTGGAAAGGGACAAAGATGGTCATAAATAAGATTGTTTCAAAGGGGTATTTGAAAATGACTGTTTCAAGGACTTCTTCCTGGTCCACATATAATCTGCAAGGTAGAATTAGGGATGGCTTAAGCAATGCCTTGTTTTTCTGTGTATTTATGTGGGGTAGGGCAAAGATTGCTTGTCATCTTTATTTTTCCTTAGAAGAAGTATTGGTCTCAGCTGCTCCAGTGTTTGCAGGTCCTTAAACAAATTTGGATTCATTTGTCTTCTATTTGTTTTTCTCAAGCTCTACCATTACACTGTTTGATAACTTGCTAGCTACAAGAATAAAAACAGTTTCTACTGACTTTTGCTAGGAGCAAATTCTGTGACCACCCTATCCCATGTCTATTTCTGCACCTGTTCATGTGCAACAAGTATGTACCTTTGAAGTTTGTTCGCCAAATACTAAAGGCACTGCAAAATAATGTGTTTTGGAACATGAAACGTGTTTTTCTTGGCTGTAGGAGACAAAGAGGAAGGTAATTCATGCAAAATATTGTGAGAAGTTTGTACATACCTTCTGGAAAGATGGATCTGTAGTTCATGTATATGTTAGTACAGAAAAGTATAAGCAGTATGAAGAGAAAATGAGGACGGCTCTTAGACAAGTGGAAGGAAGGTTAGTGTTCTGTCACGTAAAATCAGTTTGTATTATTTTACAGTGGTGTTGAAATGTTTGACATTTACTGTCATAATAAGCTGAAGTGGTTGGTAAACTGCCAGCAACAGTACTAAGCCAGAAATCCATTTTAGATCAGAATCTTGTGTGTAGGATTTATTAGTACCCATATAAGAAAACCGATGAACAGTTTTATCTTTTGTTCTCCTTCTGGAACATAAATGTGAAAGTCAGTCTGCACATTATTGAAATACTGCTGAAAGTGCCAAAAAGCATCGGGACATAAGGTGGCAGAGAACTTCTGGAATCATCAATAAAACCTGGTAAACATTCATCCTGTGTACCAAGGATCTCTTGTGATATCTCTAACACCAAGTAGCACAGCTTGGCTTGTGCCCATACTGATAATGGTTATCTGCCCTTTTTGCAACTTTGTGTTGAAGACAAGTTTGAACAGTCTAGATTGGAGTCAGGGCATGAGCTATTAAGTAATGCGTATGATTAGAAGTTCAGTGCTCAAGCTAGCTCCCTAGTTTACTTTTCTGCAGCCGTATAGATACACTCTTAGATTTTGTAGGGCATCTGCAAAAAAACAGGCAATCTGATGGTCTGATTCATCTGTCCTAAAGATGCCCTAAAGTCAATTGGCTTTTATATCTGCATTAGGAGAAGAAAGAAGCTTTCAAAATGGATATTGTAGAACCGAGAGAAAAAATAAATTTGGCTTTCTGTTTTGTATATTAGGACAATGAGATGTCTCACTGAAAAAAGCAGGATATGAACTTTCATTTTATTGCTGCTTCTCTACCAAAAGTATAACAGCCTGATTACATTTAGCAAGGTCAAACAGAGTTTTGTTATTCCTTTTACTTTATCTTCATCTTGCTGTATTTAGGATAACATTAACATACTGTGAAAGGAAAATTTGAGCTAAAGGGTTTTGGTGAGTATATATTTTCGAAATCCAAGATTATGGGTTTGCCGTTTTGAATGGTTCATCTCATTGATAAAAAGTCTTGGTAAACTCATAAAACACTTTTGGGGAAATAACTAATGGCAAAATAGCTCTCAGTAGCAAATGTAATAGGATCCTTTAAGTTTCCATGATATCATTTTTTTAAACCTCTGTGGAGATGAGTAATATTTTTCCCAGGGCCGTTATATTCCGTCTGTTAAATGTCTCTGTTTCAGGGTAGACAAGTAGTTTATGACTCTCAAGGGAAATCAGAATTGGACCTGCTGCAGCCATTACTGAGGAAATGTTCTTGTACACAGCAGTATGTATGCACGTATTTAACTGGCAGGCATGCTTAAATTCTGTTTAAAATGTAAAACTAAGTCTGTATTTAAGGCTCAAGGTCAGCAAAGCATGGAAGCATCTGTGTTATATTAAGACTCTTCAAAGTGCTCAAGTTCTTTGCAGAATAGATTCTCAAGTGGTTTCCTGAAAAGGGAGGCATAATAGCATATGCTTAAATGATTTCCTGAGTTCAGGCTGGAGAACAGTTACAGGGGCAATAATTACAGTTACTTCCACAGGGGATTTCCCAGGTCAAACTACCTGATAATTGACTTTATAAAGATGCTGTATTGCTTTGTCTGTTTTGTCTGTCTCCTACTGAAATTAGGAAATAAAAATGCCTTGTGTTGTTATGTAGTGACAGAGGATTGGTTCATCAAGGCCAATATACCGCTTCTGACAGTGACTAGTAACAGGTGCTTAGGGAAGGAGACTAATAAGTATAGCAGTGATAAAAAGATCCTTCCTGTTAGATTCTGATACACAAAGCTCCAAAGATCTTACAGACCAGGATTTTTTTTTTTTTTTTTACTCCCCCAGGATTAAGTGGCTTCAACAAGGAAGCAGAGGGCTCTTTGGGAATGTGTTTGAAGATTGTGTCTATATTCTTATTGACACATCCCAGTCTATGAAGGACAAGCTGCCACTGGTGAAGGAGAAAATATTTCAGCTCATACAGGTATGATAAAGTGATGATTCTGAAGACTGAGGAGCATTTTAGAGTAGGCTGATCTTTTCTGCATGGTTGTTACTCTAATTTTTTTTTTAACAATTTAAAAAAAATAGCAGCTTTATAAGAACATTTTGATTTTTCCTGGTGTGCTCATTTTTCAGTTAAAAATTTATTTTTTTTCCTTATTTGTACAAATATTTGAAAAAAATCTGGAGAAAATGTTAAAAATTAAAAAGGCTTAAGTAGTTCTTCTTTCCCTCAAGCCACCTCCCTCCTAAAAAAAAGAAAAGAAAAAAAAGAGAAAACAAAAAAACCTATTCAATGAAGCACCTTTTGGCATTTTCATTTTTATTTTTAAGCAGTGTCATCCAATTCTACTGGCATGTTGTGATTTGTAATGTGTGTTCTAGATTCACTTTCATACTTTTACAATAGAGGGTGTAGAATGTTTTGAACGTCCTGCATCTTACAGTGACTCAGAACTTTGCAAAGGGACTTGCAAAGTGCAGAAGTACCTCAAAAGCAATGAGTACTGGGAGACACACCTAAGATAGGATTTGTCTCACCTAGTTTTAGAAATCTACAATGATGTCACCTAAGCTTACATTAATATTTGAGAGAAACAGGCACTATTAAAACATGATTCCTCTTAACTTTTTTAGACCTGAGAGGAGTAACTGACAAATAAAAATTCTATCAGTCTGGCATAAATAGCAATCATTAGTAGGGCTAGAAAATTTAAAACTACAACAGAAAGGTTTTTGAGCTAAGTGCGTAAGTAATAGGACATAATATGATGTGGTACTCTAGACAGATCAGCACTAGAAAATGATTAGATACTGTGCCAGAAGGTTTCACAGGCAGCTGAACAGAAATGGTGATGAAAGGGAGGCAAAGATTCCAGGCTCTGAAAGTTTGTACTAGCTTGCACAAATCTTTCACTCTTTGTAACTTCTATCCAAAAGCAACTTCAGCAAATTCTTAACTTGATTCTCTCTTGCTTAGTTCCCCTTGCCAGTGCTCTACATTTGATTCTTATTCTCCTCCTCTAAATGATGTCTTTCTTTGATTCTGATTTCAATGTCCTTTGGTAAGCAGTCTTAATCTCTTCCTTATACCACTGTTCATACACAGTTTCGTCTCTCTCTTTCTTGCCCTCCTAGACATTTGCTGTTCAAGTAGTTTGAGACATATGAGTAAGTGGAGACTTACATTGGGAAGTTCAAGTAATCTTAATAATTGAAGGCAATAATTTTCTCTGTCTCTGTATGTCTCTCTGTATACCATAACTGAATATTATCATAATTTATTGTAACCATATAATCAACTATACATTAATTAAAACAATTCCTATTAGTCAGTATGTCAGGATACAAGTATTCGTTCTTTTAACACTGAGTAAAATATAGATGCTGTCTTTTGCAGGAACAATTGAGACACAAAAAGAGATTTAACTTTGTGAAATTCAGTGCCCAAGCAGTGGCATGGCAAGACAAACTTGCTGAAGTTAATGAGGAAAATTTGCAAGATGCTTGGCTTTGGATAAAAGGGCTTGAGGTAACATGGAAACTAATTATCAGAAAGCATGTTTGTACAAAGTTGTATTTGTGTCTTCTCTTTCTGTATAGCTGGGGTATTTTTGGATTGACTAAGTATTTGACTTGAGTAAGCTGAAAATATAGATGATGTATAGACTTTAGTAGATCTGAGTACAACGTATTATCCATGTCAGATATAATAATCTTTTAACAGTGGACCTATTTATAAGACCATATTAATTCAACTCGCAGTCTGCTATGTTTAGTAACCACAATGCAAACATTGGCCAATTTGTTTTCTGTAGGAACCATGACAATGCTCAGACCCTGTGTCTAAATTTGTCACTCTTGCTGCAGGGATGCTGCATGGATGAGGGCTCTTGCTGGCAGACTTACAGCTCAGAGGTGATACAGGAAACTGGTGCCAGAGAGCTGGAGGAGCATTTCTAGAGCCTTTTGGTGCATAGGTAGACAGTTGACTTAGCTTTCATAGGAACATCAGAGCAAACTCCGACCAAATATCTGTCTATCTACCCAGTATTCTTTCTCTGACAGTGGCCAAAATCTGAGGTTTTTAAGCTGAAACAGAGTAGAAATGCTTGTAGTCAGCCACCAGACTGTAACTGTCAGCAGCTTTAGGACCAGTTAATCTGTCAAATGTGGACAGCAATGTTATGAGCACAGGACTGAAAATCAGTCATAAAACAGTACAGATATATCCCATGTTATGTTTTCTAACACAAAAAACATGTTTATATAATGAAAATCCTCAGCATTATCACAGCTCTTCCTCACACTTAATCATGAAATTCCTGGGGATGAGGGAATTGGGGAAGCTACATAATACCTCTGAGACTACAAAGCGAGATAAATAACTTGGTATTCTCAGAAAATACTAATGGACAAACACATGGAGAAAAGAAAGCATTAGTGTGGCCTCACTGAGTAGCTGGTGATTACTTATAGCTGAGGTTAGTAAACTTAATTTTACTGCCAACCTTGAGACTTCAAAAGATGGCTCTGTTTAAGCTATATACGTGGTACAAAATCATGCAAATTCGAGAATACTTTGAAGTACAATAATTTGATACCATCTTATATATGCATTTGGGAATGGTCCTTTTCATAATTTTTCATGAAGTTGTGAATTGTTGATTATAAATTTCCTTCTAAGTTCAGATCTAGATATCTCAAATGGTACAGGGAATGGTACAAGAAGAGTCTACTTTTTTGGGGGGGTTACGTCTGCTGCTGACCTTTTAGTCTGTTTAAAGCAGTGCAGGCATAAGTCTGAGATCAGAAAGCTGGCTTTACAGCGAAGCTGAAATGAACAGAAGATTGCTTTGAAATATCAGTCAGAGTAGATCCTTTGATCTCATTTTATACACTTTGGTCCCAAGATGTTGAATAAGGAAGCTGAGCTATAAACAGTAACAAACTGCTCCTTAAAAATCCTTTAAAGGTGATAACATTTAAAATTTTTGGGGTGATTATGCCACATAGTTGAAGCATGTCAACTTTGTTTAAACACTGATAAAACCAGTGTTCATTTGTAACAGTAGCAACTGAGAAATCTAAAATTAACAGCTTTTACCATGAGGTATGTAGTTATTTCCTTCATGTCATCAGCATCCACAGTATTTTCCCATGATATAGTGGAAGAAATTGTTTTATTTCAAATCAGATCAAAACCAGGTACCATTATTAAAAAGAGCCAGGATGGCCAGTTTACACATAATAATGAGCAATGTGTGCCTAAAACTTTATAATGCTTACGAAAACATTAGCAATATTAGATATATTTAACACAAAGAAAATGGCTTAGGCTAATTATTTCTTATGAGTGGGTACTGGTAAGGATTGTTTGTGAATTAGAAGATAGGATTATAAAGTATCATCTGAGCTATCTTGTTGCCTGGCCCATTCTTATGCAGCCATATAAAGTCACTCTCAGAGTGTACCTCCTATTCCATTTCACCTAATTTACTTACTTTGCCCTTTCTAATAGAACTATTTGCTGGAGGGATGGGCTGGAAGAAGTTTTAACAGAATTAATAGGACTGAAGAAATAATGCTATCTCTTAACATATTTTTGCATGTATGGGTTAATGTTAGTGATTTATATTTATCTTCTATAATGCATTATATATGTGGATCCTGAGTCTCTTCTTACACCGCTACAATCCTCACTGCCCTCCAGAGTGATACTCAGGTGTTATAGTAGCATAAAACAGACCCACATCTTTTCAGGAATTTTGCTTTGGCCCCATTAAAAGACTAAGACTAAGACTTGATGAAACACACTTCCATTCTGATAAAACCTTACTTTCCCCTTAAATTTGGAAAGTTTTGTACACTGAGTGTTTGAAAGGTGGAAATCTGAAGACATAAACTGTAGTTTTTAGGTTCCTATAAGCCATGAAATGCATTTTGGTGAGTTTAGAGTTACGTTTAGTCTAAAAAGGAGAAAGACAGACAGATCATGATCACTAAGTATGTGGATGACACAGGAAAAGTGCTAGTATTACTCAAGTATGAAATTTTAGGGGGCACAGTATTGCTTTACTGTGTATTTTTTGTTGTTATAGCTAACTTTTGTGCTAAAAAATAAATGATGTTTACCTTGATGTGCTGAGGCGTTAGATGTGAGATAGTCTGGAAAAAAAAATTGTTCAGAAAACCAGGAAGTTCTTTACCTGTTTTTGAGAAATAAATTTGTGCAACTTTTTTGTGGACTTTTTGAATTATTTGATTAAGTAAAATATGTATTTCAAGGGAGTGTGATGAGTTGGCAATCAGGAGCAGCAGTGGGAAAATATAATGGAATGTATCTTTTATATTACATCTTCCTATCTGTTTATAGTCTTTTAAAAAGTGATTGCTTTTGCTTCTGCAGCTCATTTCTGTTGCCAGCATTATGCTTATGTGTGTTTGCATAAGCACTGAATACCAATGTGGTACCAATTTATGCTACTTTGAAACCTGCTTTGATTTTTCTAGCTATTTGACATAAATATTTTCACTATTTTATTACTCATTTTCGTTCTGTAATATCCCTTGAATCAGTACACTGTCATTATTAATTTAAGAACAGAGGCAAAGAACTGTATTTATAGTATTTATAGGCATTCCTTTGTCTCTTTCTTTTTGGTTTCTTAGGTTGGAAGTTCCACAAATACACTCAAAGCTCTCCAGATTGCTCTTGCCGATACTGACACTCAGGCTATTTACCTCTTGACTGACGGGAGACCTGACCAGGTATTTCTGAAATGAGAAAACAGAAGATGTAGTAGTGTGGTGCTACAGTGATGGTGTCAGAAGGCTGAAGCAAATGTATGAGATGAATATCATAGCTGCAGAGCTGAGTCTCTTGGACGTTGTCATAATATTGAAAAATTGTATCTGAGAAATGTGCTGTTTGTGAAGGGATTTTGATTAGAACTCTCAGCCCACAGTCCAGTCTTTGGTGCATGATAACTCGTGACATTTTTCATGAGTTGTTTAAAGGATCTGGTAATGGATTAAACAGTAAAGTTTAATGTTAGTATCAAGGTTAGGATTTGTGTTAAATAAAATATCTCCCTAACTTAGTACAATTATCTCATGAATTAAAAATCAAAAAATAATGATGGTCCCATGACATGGTTGGATTTAAATATTAAAACCCTGCAATCTTGTGTGATGGCTTGAAAACCTAAGAAGAAAATGATTGATAGCAAAATAAAACCAACAACGTTCGTGTTCAACATTTTTCCCCAAAGAACATATCAAATATATAAGTAGGTACCTTTTTACATCCTGTTGCAGAACTTACACAAAGGCTATCTCATGTCTGAGGAGTAAGGGCCTAATTATTAATTTGCATTATTTTCATATAAAGATGTTACCATTAATATTGTTCCATTAGGTCTCCATATGATTCCATTTTTATCCTACTGAGTCAAATTTGATCTCATGTAGGCAATTCTGGAGTAGCAGCAGTCTGGAGTTGCTTTAAGTCTAGGTTTAAGTGGATAAAAGAATCAAAAGTATGCTTTTATTTTTGAAAGTGTTGTTACCGTGACTTAAAATGATGCTATTTGATGATATATTGCATTATATAACACCAGCTAAAAACTGGAAGAAACCCCCTTGTTGATCAGATATAATTATGCAAATTAGGTAGAACTGAGCTTTGAAGCTGTAATGCATGGTGAAAACTAGCTGGTATGCTGATAATGGCATTTTAAAAATACTTTATTTACCCTTGAAAGTTTAGCTTGGTTGTAATGGCAAATATGCAGCAAAACTCTTGACTTAGGTAAATAGCTGGGCTGAAGGTCACACAAAATTAATCACTGAAGCATATACAATAAATCTAGGATTTAGAAAGCATCATAAACTTGCAGAAATAATTTCTTTATACCTTGAGAAGGAAGAAAAATGCTAAAGGTTCACATTCCTTTTTGTTCTGTTTTTTTTGATAAAAGCAAAAGGCCCATTCAAGTCATTTGAATATCAAAACGTAAACCTGATTTAAATAAGCAGATGAGAAACTTTGACTTACATCTTTTAATGTTGCTTTTAATTTTAGTTTTAAGCTTTGGTATTTTCTACAGACAAGTTGATTGTTATTGGCTGTCACTCATTAAAACTCAATTTACAACTGATCAAAATCTTTGCATTGTTTCACACTTTTGCTAGCTAGGAGTATATATTCATATTTTATTAAAGAATAATTTGGCTTAACGTACACTTACTCAGATTCTTCATCTTAATATTTTATTAAGTTAGAAATTAATGAACACTTAATTTCTTTTTACCTAGTTAATAATGGCTTTTATGATTTATATTATACTTTTTAGATGAAAAAGAGGAAATTACCAAGATTGTTTTTAACTATTAAAGTACAACAAGCAAATATATTGCAAATATCAGGAGAAAGCTACATTTGTCAAGATTTATGACAGTATTCTGAACAACCGAAGTGTTATCAGAAGTTGGAGAACTGAGTCAATAATTTCTTTCTACCAGATCCTTCAACATTTTTAGACATGGTGGAGCTTTTACTTTCTCACCTAATTTTTATTTCTCTATTGGAGGAGGAACACTAACTTTCTTATTTTCTGAGTCTCTATTTTGTCTCCTGGTATTGAATCAACTTGTCATTGAACTAATTTAGCTTAATAAAAATATCAACAATTATATACGTCCAAAAATATACAGTTATATACATCCAGTGATACTAAACACCAATGTAGTAGTTTAATTTCCTCTACTTTAGTAATTTCCTTTAAGACTTCAGAAACAGAGTACTGATTATATTATAATTTACATTTTATTTTATTAGTGTGTCCTGTGCCTTAATGCATTATCAGTGTTTCAAATTCAGTTTTAAATTAGATCATTTTATATAATTATGAAATAGCAATCCATATAAAATGTATGCTTTTAACTGGTCTATATCTGTCTCTAAGCAACAGTATGACTGATTAAATTCTTACAAATTCTCCATATTTTGATAAATACACTTCTAGATGCCACATGTTTAATACACACTTTTCTATTTTCAGCCCCCCCAAATAATTTTGGCTCAAGTCCAGCTTTATCGTAAAATACCCATCCATACTGTATCCTTCAACTGTGATGATACAGAAGCTAATAAATTTTTGTATGAACTATCTACTGAAACAGAGGGACGGTTTCATTATTACAACATTTATTTGACTGATCCTGATGCTGCAGAGTTTATTGTTGTGAGTATCTGAAAATGAAGATGTTTGTTTCTTCATGCTATTGAAGGAACCACAGGACTTGCCATTAGTGTGATTTCATATTATAATAGATTATTAAAAAAAGAGAGTTAATCCTAGTCAGATTTGAAGTGATGTGGAGGCAATGAGTGTGACTTTTTTGCTTATGAAATTTTATTAGACCACAACAAAACAGCCCAAATATCATGCAAAGTACATTTGTAGTGCAATTGTTGCACCCACCCCCGAAAAACAAAACCCAAAAACCATATAAACCAAATTCAGCTTTGGAAGAAACACACATGATCTCTGCTGTCTCAGAAATAAGTTACTGTTTAAAATGAAACTATGGTTTGTATCCTCTTAATAAATGAGAGAATGCAGAGCTGAATTTGAACAATGATGAATGAATGATTCTATGAAGTTTGCTCTACAGTAGCCACTGGGGACACATCTATAATGAGTAAAATGACTAGAATAGCAGTGACCTATCAAGTGTGACTAAGCAGCTCAATCTAACAATGCCCAATAGGAAATTTCTGAATAGACTAACAGAAACACCCATTTAAAGCATATTCTTGTTTTTAGTGAAAGTTAACACTCAAGTTAATCAGTTCCACAAATTTTAGAAATGGTGGTTGTGGAACGATGAGAACAACCAGGAACAAGACAGTAGCAGGAAATTTAGAACTTTGCAGACACCGATTAGAAGGAAGATGTGCAAATACTCCAGCTCTTGAAAGATATCAGAGAGTGCACTGGACAATTTTGGTGATTCTGCTGATGTGGACTGTGTGACACTGCACATGTTGGAAAGATGAGGACCAGAGTCTGTGTTGTCCATCTCCAGACTTCTGGCCCTGTGGGAGTTGTAAAGGCATCATCGTTGGAACTTCCTTCCTGTTTCCTCCTGTAGTCCGAATGATTCCCAGTCAGTTCCAATGTTTACTTGAAGAGTATGGGTTTTACTTCTCATTTTTCAGGGACAGTATGTGATACAGCTGTGATCTGTAGAATGACAAGACAACAGTTGTAATGTACATGTATTGTATTTTATTTACTTACTTATTTGCTTGCTTGCTTGGAATGAAGAGAGCTACTGACCTCATTACATTATTCAGAAATATGGCTGTTCATATCTCAAGGGGTAACTGGCTTGTTAGGGAATGCTTTTCCTTTTCCTAAAAACGAAGAATAATTTGAAAGGCTGTATTGCCAAGCACATTTTAATCTTGTTTTCTATAAGCTTGTTCATACATATAGAAAGTGGACAAAACAAACTTTGATTTAGGAAACAGAGAGACTACCTGAAAAAGTATACAAAATCATGCAGCTGTCCTGAGTCATTATTCAAAATTATTATCAGAGCTTGCATAGTTTCAGTTCAGAAATGAAACGTATTTAGGAGTAATTGTAATAAAATATTTGATTTTGTTAGAGTGAAGACATACATCTTTTGAAAAGAGAGATTGAACAAGGAGAAAGAGACCTAGAGAAAGTGAAGACCTTTCACGCCGAATGTCTGATGATGAATTGTTGTAACAGAGAAAATGATCCAGAGAATAAGTATGTCCTCTTACTGCTATTATGTTAATAAGAGATAGGAACTATCTGTTACATTTCTCCTTTTTCATTGTCTTGCATTTTAAACCTCTGACATTCTTCTCTTTTAAAAAGAAAGGTGGTGGTGTTTTTTTTTTTTAAACAGTTAAGGTAGTGGAAAAAAAAAATCTAGAAAAATACACTAATACTGTGATGCCTGAAACAAAATGATCTCAAATATCTAAATAGTCTCAAATTATTAGTAATAATAAAAGCAAAGAGGTGAAAATATTTTTCTGTCTCCAGCACATGGTAAAGTTGCTTCCTCTGACATAGAGAATTCACGAAAAAATATTGTCCTATTGGCAGAGCTGGCTTGGTACTTCATGACTAAATTGCTACTCATTGGGATATGCTGATTGAAACATAAATTACATACAAATGTACTTGTTTAGAAGATGGCAAACACCATGAATGAAATTCAGCTTACTTTTTTTCACATTTTTTATTTTGCAATGTGTTGTCTGTATGTTCATGCTGTATTTATCCTTGCTTTTTATCAAAAGATAAGTAATCTCATCATTAAAACTAGTTTCGTGCCCAGCATCAGTTGAAAAACATGCTGAAAATCGCATGGTGCCAAAAATGACCGTTCAAAAAGAGATCCTTCCACAGCATACTGAAGGCAGACTCCTGAGCCACTGTGGAAAAGTTTTCTGCATGTCTGATTATACTGAATTTCTGTTTGGGTAATAAACACAGACCTAGCTTCAAACGTGAAGTTACTTGTAATCTCTACAGGAGCACAGCCTTAATAAAAAAATAGCTTGCCCAGTGCCTTATTTATCTGTGCAGTAATAGTACAAAAGCAAAAAAGTAACATCAGATTTTTAAGACAGAAGTCTATTAAAAACAGTAAGTTAAAATAAAGGTATTCAAAATAAAGTAAAATAAATTAAAAGTGGAGAGTCCTGTGGAACGATTTCATATGTGTGGAAGGGCAGTAGGATGTCCAGTATAAAAGTAGATAAGTGTTTATTCCAGAATTTATATATTTTATTTTTTATTAATGTGGGGACATAGGTATATATGTGTGTATGTGTATATATGTTCATATATATGTGTGTGTGTGTCAGCTATTTTCATTGCTGATGGTAGGTTTATTCTTTCCCCCAGGATTCAAAGTGGCTATTACAGAACATTCTGACCCTATTAAAATTATACGAGGATGTTGCCTTAAAAGTAGGCAACATCTTTTAAATAGACTAAGAAATGACTTTTTCAATAGTTTAAAAAACTAGGAATATTTTAACCTCCTTTGAACTCCCCTTTGAAATGCAGACTGGGATAATAGAGAAAATATTTTGCACTGTTGAAAGCATTTGAAATGAGTATTTAAATTACTAGAAGACTTCAGCTTAGTGTTTTTTAAACCAGTGATATATGTTTTAAGTAATTTCTTGCTTGTTTCTTCTTTTTGTCACTTACAAGCAGTAATCACAAGCAGACACATACTGTGTCTTCTGTAACCGAACACACTGAAGAGCTAAGTACTACTCTTAGCAGCAGGCCGTGCTGTGCTTCAGAGGAGCCAGCACCAACACCACATCAGCAAACCTGGCAAACCCCTGCTGACAGTCCAGCCCGAAGGAAGAAAGCATTATATGCAGGTAAGACTAAAATGAACTGTAGTTGTTAGCAGAATTTATTCACTACTTGAGAAGATCTGTTGAAAATAGCAAAAACCGTCCCTCATTGTAGGAACAAATGAAGCCTTTGATGATTTAAATAACCATCTTTCTGAAATTCTAACTAACTTTTCTTCATTTTTACTTTTCAGCCACCTTACTCATTTGACCCAAACAGACAGACAAATGTCCCCTCATTTATGCTTCATCACATGCCCTGTGATGAAAGATTAACCATTTTGACAGAATGTTTTAAAAGCTCTGCAAGCAGTTTTTTAATAGTAGATATTAAACCCTTATTTCTTTTTATTCTAAATAAGTACATCATTGGCAAGAATGAAGAGCTGATCTATGTTTCACTAGTTACAGCATTACTTACACTAATATTTCTCCGTACTACACGTGTAACACTATGTTTCTTTTTGAATTATCCTATGTATGCAGTCTGAAACCAAGTTTATCTGGCTGACGTGAAAGAAGTCTTCATCCTTGGGAAAGTAAAAAGTACAAATTAGTGCTGAAGTAATTTTTTGTTTGAGGTTGTGTATAGGCAGTACCTTAAAAATTGGGACTGCATACCAAAGAGGAACTCAAAAATCCCAGGCATGTTATTTGAACAGTAAGTTAGCTCTTCCTTTTTTTCCCTTTCAACACCTGCAGAGCAAACAAAGACGAGTCTGCTGCGAATCCTGAGCCGTAGTGTGAAATCTAGGGAAGAAAGCCCAGAGGAAGGAGTATCTCCCGAAAAAAAGAGTTTTTCTGTCAAAAAGAGCATGAAATGTACAACCATTTTCAAAGGCAAGTTGACAGAATAGGAGCTCTGGGTGGGGCAGACTGTAACATTTCTTCTGCTGTGTTTGTAACTAATAGTGCCTCATCTGAGGCAACACTGTGCAGACCTGCAGTACACAGGACTGGAACGCAGCAGAACTCCAGAGAGCTGGAGGAGGGTATTGTAACAAGGTTCTTACAGCTGCGGCCAGGCTCCTGTCAGTGCCCAAACTGTTTACTTTACAACAGCTTAGTTATGTCCACAGTATGCAGCAGCTGTGATACAGCTATGCCTTAGACTGCTGAAAGGAGATCACAGTTGCTTCTATCAACAGAATAAATAGATTTTGAGAATCTTGTTATGATACAGTAATAGATTGTTGTTGTGATACAGTAATTTGTAGTTATGTTCAATGTTGAGGTTAAAGAAGAGTGTGGTGGCTCTAATTCTGTGGCACCAATGTAAAAGGAGGTTGCGCTTTATTAATATGCTTAGACTTGCAAAAAACATGTTCTGTGGGGCAGAGACATACACCGAGACAAAAGTATTTCCAATGGGGCTTGGATATACATCCAGATAGTTTTCATTTCTCTCAGTAATTTATGCAACTCTGAACTTTATGATAGGTCCTCTAAGTTGTTCTAAAACCTCACCTATGATATTTAAAGATGTTTGACTTTTTTACATTTCAGCGTCTTATTTTTAGTTCTTTATATACCTTTTATACACATGTTCATAGTGGTATACCTTAAAGTAGCCAGTCCTGGCCGTCTCATTAGGGATAGTACTTGGTATCACATCTTGAATTGGGGAATAAACTGGTTAATCTTTCTTTTTGGGTTATAAGAAATAAATGCATACAGAGTTCAATTAGAAAAAAAAAATTAAATTATGCCCCACCTATTTTATAAATTTCCTCATTGATTAATTAGGGCTCATGAGGCATATAGTAACAGTGTTACTATTGATCAAGCACCAAGAAACACAGGAAACATAATTCACATTGATTAGTTTAGCAACTGAAATAGGCGTTATTGTGTAGTCTTTGTGACACTGCTAGTAGGCTCAAATAAATAAACGATGCTATTGTATGTCAGCTTATTTATGTATACTTTTGTGTGCACAAAACCTGTGAGATAATGAAATGCAAATGTTTTATCTTAGATCTGAAAATGCAGAAAGCTCTGAAAAGGACATCTAAAAGGTATGTGTGTACATATATAGGTACATCACAAAAATTACAGTTTTTATTTTTCTTCAGTCATTTCAAACTTGTCAAATGTATTTCTACCTTTTGCTACATCTTACACTCTCTTTTTTCTAGTTCTCTAGATATCTCTTCAGCTCTTTGGTTAAAGACTCATGGCTTGGTTGCTAGGCGACTCACCATCATGGATGCCTTAGCTCCTACAGCTGTCCCTCATGGTACCAAATACATCCCAGTTCTGGACAAGCATGTAGTTTCTAAAGTATTTGATGAGGTAAAACTTTTACGCTGTTTCAAAGCAAACATAAAACTTGGTACTGTTTTCAAAAGGATTTTTTAATTCATTTCTATAAATGTCATAATTGCATTCTGTAGTATTCATTGTAGGTGGTTGATGTGCACTGAATGTATAATGCATATCTGAATGTTCATTCATGCATCACTAAGAAGATAAAACTGACAGTTAGTAGTATTTCTTGCAGACTTTACTCTCAAGTTTTAGAGCTATATATTTTTCTTTCACAGTTACCAGTTGATGGCAGTGTGCAGCCATCAGGTGTTCAGCAATTTCTTGAGCACCACAGCCTCTACTGATACATATTAATTCACTGGAGTATGTATTTTAGGTCCATAAAGTCATCTGGAAACTGTGCAGGTGCATAGTTTGTGGATTTGTGCATTCCCAAGGTTTACATGTGTCCACTAAGACCTTTTGAAAAGTATTGGAATTCAGTAATTAAAATTTAATTCTGGTAAATGTAGACAATTGTGAGATGGTACAAAATTCACAATGAATTGTGTATCATGAAGCTGTAATTGCCATTCCACTTAAATGAATTCCATTTTGTGGCAAGTTGTTCTAATTCTTCTTGTGTGATCCACCCTATGAAAATCCTACTAATATGTTGCAGCTCATTTTAACTAATAAAAAATGTTTCTTCAAACAATACTCAAAGAAAAAGCTGAACAGCATCTGTTTAAAAAAGGGGTGAGCTAAGGGTTTTGGAATAGGATGTGATATAGAGCTAAGAAAAATATTTGTAACAAATGTACACATTTGTACATTTTAAAGTTTTCATGTTTGTTTTTTAAATTTAGGAATGGGAATTTTTGCTGTAGCATGCAGATTGTGGAAGCAAAACCAGATCCTCTGTTTTAGTAAAACCAAGTCAAAACCAAGATCTTCAAGGATTTTTTTGAAGTGTGAGATTTTTTTTAATGCAATAAAAAGATGGCTTTTTGCATCAAAAGCATTAAAAAATGTACATTTTAACATTTCAGATGTAAAATAGCCATTTTTCAAAAAAATTCAGATATTCAATGATTACTAAACTGTACAAAACAATCTACTCTAAGTGAAATGTCAAACAAAAGACATTGTGACTTTCGCATAACTCTTATGTCTGATTTCTGAGCAGTCACTTCTTTTCCCATCTTCTTCTGAATATACCTACTAAGTAGAGATCTTTCTGCCATGTTTCTAAATGAAGACTCCTTTGAATCTTTTCCAGACAATCCTGAGCTGCATTTGAACTGCTATTTGCAAAAACAGTAGTCTGTAAAACAGTGGTCTTTGAAAATAATCAAAGCTGTAATTCAGCAAGTGCTATATACAGGTAATTTTTAATAGCAGTTCATGGGAGCTTATGGCAGTCTGCTTCAGGGCTGAATTAAGTTCAGTGTTCTTAGAATGAACAGCTGCTGTACAGAATCTAAACAGTGATCCATCTTGCTTTAGATTCAGGGACATAAACACGAAATAATGTATCATTTTAGCACTTTTTCGTACCTGCTAATCCCCATTAGTTGTATAGAGACACACAATTTCTCAGGCGGTGGAAAATTATTGTTCTATGTGTAGAGGCATGGGTTTTTCTGGGTCTGAAGCAGAGTATAGAAAGGAAAAAGAAGGTTGGGGATTGCACACAAGGTGGAATCAGTAGCATTTATGAGCTATGGAACCCACTCTCCCTCAAGCTTCATGCCAGCATATCAAGAAAAAGCAGAAAATAGGTTCTGAGACTAGACATAGAGCTTGAATAGGAGACATTAACAAATTGATTAAGAATCTTGATTATTGCAGTACTTCAGAAGTCTTCATTGAAAATAATAAATGTACAACATTTTTGCATTCTTCCTTCTGAGATCTTAGTTTTCTTGGTGTGGAATGCAGACATCCTTGTTTGCTTTTCTGGGGATAGCATAATTTTTATTTTCAGCCTTTGCTAGCAGTGATGATGGAGTAACTATAAACAGTTTTCTCACCTTGGAGATGCAGCAAGCAAAAGGTTTCCGTGACAGCTGTTCATTAACAAGAGGCTCACCTGTTGTTTTCAGTTCTATGTGACCTGTCAGTTTCAGCTGGGTTATTTCAGATTCACTACCATCAGATTCATATGCAGAAAAAAAATTGGGGGCTTGTCTAAATTATGCTATGGTAGCTCTGCAGCAAACCTTCTCATAGAACCATGTGAGTGTCTGTTGCAGATTGTGGCATCTTAAGTACAGCTTTGCAAGTCATGGAGTTTTGACTCAATGCTTTCCTAAAAAGAATCAAGTTCAGATTCAGCCAAGCAAAACATCTTGTTCAGTCTAAAATAAGAAAGGTTTTTCTAGGGTTATTGTGCTTTGGTTTTGTCTTTAAAAATTTGAAATTTTGGTTTTGAAATAAAAGTCATTTTGAAACAAGTTAATTCTTTTGATATGAAAGTTTAAGTATTTAATTTAAAAAATGACAAAACATTTTGGCACTAAAAGAGCTTCCCTGTGATTTCTTTCAGCTGAATCTGTCAAATTTCACTTGTCTTCGCGAGCAGCTTTCATTGCTTTCAAAGTATGCATAATATTTCAAGTTTACTATTTGCTAAGAATACATTCCATTCTGGTTTTATTCTTCAATACTGTAATAATGTGTTTATGCTTGTCTGCCCCTCATCTTCTATTCAAAGTGTTTTATAAACTGTATTAAATTCATTTTGCAAATGATGCTGTTTGTACTTGGGTTACTCTAGGAATTTGTAAGGAAATGTAGGAGAATGCATAATATTTCAAGTTTACTATTTGCTAAGAATACATTCCATTCTGGTTTTATTCTTCAATACTGTAATAATGTGTTTATGCTTGTCTGCCCCTCATCTTCTATTCAAAGTGTTTTATAAACTGTATTAAATTCATTTTGCAAATGATGCTGTTTGTACTTGGGTTACTCTAGGAATTTGTAAGGAAATGTAGGAGATGGTTTCTGAACTTTTATAAACTTGGTTTGAGTAACATAGCAGACAACAACCATGGGTATGGAACTGGAAGAGGGGTACTTTCAGTTCCTTGACTTTCAGCTTTCAAACTCCACCTGGAAATGACAGGTAGCCAGATTTCATGGCTCACAGTTCTGGGCAGAGATTTACCTCATCTGTCTCTGCAAGATATTTCACTGACATGTTCCCATTAACTTTAGCTTCTAAGTCATCTTAAGATTAATTTAATATGAGGAGCTTTGATGTGGTCTGGCACTGATGTGACACAGATTTATTAATCAGAGAGAAGACATCCTCAGAAAAAGAGGGGAATATAAAGTCACACCACTGCTCCTGAAAAAAATGGTCATACAGCAGTAATTTGGAATCCAGCTAGGCTGTGATGATTCAAACACAAATAAAACATCACTGAAAAATGTTCTCAATAAAGAAGTCTTCTTATTGTTTTATTTTCTGATTGCTTGCCTTATTCCTCCAACAGGGGTTTTATTTAAATTGAAATAATTTAATTAAATTTAGGTTTATTTAAATTGAACCTCATCCATCTTTTTGTCATCTGTATCCTAATCTGAGACAGGCATCGGGAGAAGCTTCCCACTCAACCATGTGTGTTGAAGACAGTTTTGGGGAGAGTAACATTCTCCATCTTCTCCATTTCTTTCTTAGATTTTTTCTGTTTATAATCATCATCAGGACATTGATATATAAAATAGCTTTTCTTATATGAACTGCTCAGTAATGTTAGAGGCTGAAGGATGGTGGGACTTTGGACTGAGATATTGGAAGGCATGTTTCCTCCTCTCTGTCATTTTTTTCTACCTTTGGCTTTTGAAGATCTACTTGTAAGTGTATGACTTTCTATTTTATAATGAAGTTGACTTATGTAGATGCTGTATCGTGAGGTTTGAAAGGTATTGAAGATCCTGATTCTGACCAACCTGGTTAGGTTCCTAAGCCTTATTATGGTAAATTAAGACTAGTTTCAGTGAGCAATATCCACACCTTATTTACATTTTGGTGATCAGTGTGATGGTGAAAAATGTCTCTTTCCATCTTTAGTACTCTAATTCCTTAGAAAATACAGTCCTCCATAATAAGATTATTAAATACACTTAAATAAGTAACTATCACACATGTATGCTAGAATTAGATGCTAGTAAATATAAGAGAGTGTTGTTTTAAAGCAATACAATCTGGAATATGGTCATGATCTAGACATGCTTGTCTTCATTCTGACCTACCCTTCCATTATTAGGGTGAGTTTTCTGACAGTACTGATTTAGTTAGAATTAACTAGTAGTCAGGAATCTTAATTTGCAACTTCTGCATAAAGAGATTGTATCATTTCAGAAGACTTTATTAACAGGCTGGAAACTATGTCTTAATTCTGGCGTTTCTTTGGGGTGCTCAGATCTTACTTTCTGCAGCCTTCCAGTGTTCCTTTTGTCCGTTCTGATTCTTGGACATGGACTCGTGGGCATTTAGTTATTCTGGTGGAGCAAAAGTTGTATGATAAATGAAGTCTTTGTCTTTTATTGTATAATAGATGCTACCGTTGGCCCATGTTAGCAATGACAAGAAGCGGATCACACTAATTAATCCTCAGGCAGTGAATCTTGATGCCTATAAAGAGAAGCTGGAACAAGCAATTAAATCCTATGAAAGGTAAGTCTACTTATCATCTACTCAGAAATTTATCATGTTTGCAGTCTAATTTCAGATTTTTCGTATGTAGTGGGTATTTGCTCACACATGCTTTGCTCAATACTGGTAATTCTGCACATTGACACACTGTAATCCACCATCATTCTGTAGGAGAAATGTTTATTTTCTTTAAAAAAAGATGCAGAATGAAAAAACAGATAATGCGGAAGGAGATAATAAATAATGTTGCTCGTATTACATTTGTTCAATGAGACAAAAAAAAAAAAATTTACTTTCTGGGAATAAACTTGAAAGCAGTCTTCCGTGGGGAGGAATCTCCCCTAACATACAGTGGTAGCCAGACTTTTAACTTACGATTTTAACTAAATCCATAGACTTACATTTAAATTAGTGGACTGCTTTTTGCTGCCAGCTGCCTAGCACTTAACTATGGATGCAAGAGTGTAACTGAGGCACCTATAAGAAATTTTATAAGACAATTTTAACTTTTTTTTTTGAGAGAGATATGTGTTGTGCTTATTAATTAAATGTTGGTAAAAGCACATCAGAATTAAACAGGACAAGGACATTAGATCTCTAAGTTATTTCTTTCCTTGATCTAACTTTATGCATTTTTTTGAAGTAATGCAATTATTTGACCACTAATGTCATTCAGTAACCTTATGAGAGGTTTGACTAGCATTATTTTAATAAATGAGATATCTTTTCAGGCTGTATTCTAATAACATTTACAGATGTAATTATTTTATATGACAAAAAAACCCTTGATGGCAGGTGTTTAGTCTTTGTTTTTTGATGAATTCCACTGAGGCCCTTTAAGTTTTTTTTTCGTCTGTAGCTCTATGATCATACCAGTTCTTTTTAAAGCATGTAATAGCTCCCTTTTTCATTCTCATTTCTTACTTCTAAATGTATCCATCTTTTGTGGTAAAAATCAAGAATTATGATTTGCAAATGCTGCTTGCTATGTCTAATATTAATGGAATTCAGTGAAGAAAAATCTCTTGGTTTTGTGTGCTCTGTCATTGAGACAATGCTGTTATTATCAGGCTGATGAAGAACTCGTAGAAATCTTAATTTGTTGCTCATTTTGATAGAAGGTTCAAGTGGTGTATTTTTGATGGTGACTCCTGAAAAAAATGAAGTTTTTCATTGCTGTGCCATACCATTGAATATTTTACGTTTATTGACTTCAATTCTGAGGGAAAGAAAAGTGTTTACTGGTTAAACTCTGATGATCTTCTCCTGACAGCATTTTCACAGTCTCCCTAAAACTTTGGTGACTGGGAGTGCTGTTTACTTATGTTTACCCTTGGAGGTCAATGAATCAGTGTATTTACAACAGTAGGATTGAGTTCCCTGCTTCTGTGAAAAATATGTACAGAAGAGAGATCTGCCTGAAGATCCTTATAATTGACAATATAGTAAAGATTTCTCATTGCTTTTCCTCTACATGTGAAACAGCAACCCAGTCAAATTTATTTTGCTGCAAATGCCACAGTACTTTTCCAGTAATTGAATTTTCAAAGACTGCAGTTCAGCTTTATGAATAGTGATTGGTCACAAATTTATTCTGACATCTATAGATGAGGCAATACATCAGGGCATGCAGGTTTCAAGAACAGAAGCAACCACGACAATATCTTCCCCACATGAAGATTGACCGTAGCATCAGATTAAGAGGGTAAAAAGTGGCAAGGACAGAAATTTTCTGCTCTGACAAAGAGAATATCCATTATTGAAGGAGAAAAATGCTGGAAGCCTCAAAATGTGTACGATCTTGTATAGCCAGAGGCTTTTACAAATGAGTTAGTTACGAATGTGCACGTTTAGAAGTATGAAATAGGCAGTGGAGCATGCTGAGACTGCAGATTGTGAATGAACTAAGTAATTTAAGTTCTAAAAATGCTGGGGTTTGGTTTCTAGTAGATAAAATAAATCAACAAGAAAATCATATTCAAAATCTGGTGTTAATGAGCTTTTTTGTACATGCACCAATAAATCTAGCAAGACTGTTTGTTGTGGTTTAACCCCAGCCAGCAACTAAGCCCAACACAGCTGCTCACTCACTCCCCCCCGGTGGGATGGGGGAGAGAATCAGAAGGGTAAAAGTGAGAAAACTCGTGGGTTGAGATAAAGACAGTTTCATAGGTAAAGCAAAAGCCGTGCACGCAAGCAAAGCAAAACAAGGAATTCATTCCCTACTTCCCATCGGCAGGCAGGTGTTCAGCCATCTCCAGGAAAGCAGGGCTCCATCACGCGTAACGGTTACTTGGGAAGACAAACGCCATCACTCCGAACGTCCCCCCTTCCTTCTTCTTCCCCCAGCTTTGTACGCTGAGCATGACGTCGTATGGTATGGAATAGCCCTTTGGTCAGCTGGGGTCAGCTGTCCCGGCTGTGTCCCCTCCCAGCTCCTTGTGCACCTCCAGCCCACTCGCTGGTGGGGTAGGGTGAGATGCAGAAAAGGCCTTGACTCTGTGTAAGCACTGCAGTAAGCACTGCTCAGCAATGACTAAAACGTCCCTGTGTTATCGACACTGTGTTTCCAGCACAAATCCAAAACATAGCCCCATACTAGCTACTGTGAAGAAAATTAACTCTATCCCACCCAAAACCAGCACACTGTTAAAAGTCTAATGGTTACAATCTGAATTCTTCCTAACAATGAATTTGTTCTTGTATTTCCAAAAGAAGTTTGGGATTTTTTCTGTAATTACAGCAATTAGGATCATCGGTAGAGGTTTATTTCTATAGTAGAAAATGAAGTAATTGAGTAATGGCTTAATTGTTTGAGATGTTAATAGAGAAAACTGTAAGCTAGATGACCTAATAAGAGTTTATAATTTATATCTACAAAGCAAAAGCAGAAAGTTTAGTGGTGCTTTTAGAAGATCTCAGAACTGCATTGCTTTGGGATAATCACTTCCGTTTTCCTGTCAGTAGTTTTTCTTTACTGCCAGAGTTTAATGAAGTAGAAACCTGAATGCACAACTGAGGGGTTATCTTAGCAGAAAAAAAAAATTAGCATTGCTCTCCATGTGTCTTCAGGCTACAGTTTTCTGAAACTGTTTAATTGGAGGAACTGTGCTTAGCTTAACTGGCATTTAATCAGTTTTGTTATTTGATTTAGCTTGCTGGTGCTGAAGAGAACCATCCATAGAAAATCCTGGCAGGAAGCAGCAGTGATTGCCGTTAATCCTTCTATGACCCTGAAATAGTCATGTTGCTACTTGATGGAAGATGCTGTTTTCCCATCTTCTCTTGCAGTTGATAATTTCATAGCTGAGTAATAAACATTTGATGATACAGTGCTCCTGGAATACAAATCAGTGCAGATATCTTAAGAAACTGTGTTTATTTGCTAGTTTTGAGATGATCAGATGCACAAGGAACTGCATTCCCTCAAAAACTGCTTTGCTTCCTTTAATAGGCGCCTAAACGTAGTTATTTGGAGAGCACTATCTCAGGAGGAAAGAGACAAGTAAGCTATCACCTTTTAGTTTTCTAACTTATCTCTGAAAGGCTGGTCATAAATATTTGATACTTTTTTATCACTATTTCTGTAACCAACTGGTTTTATTTTCAAATATTTCATAACTATACCTTACTTTCAAAAATGTATATGTGATATGGAGTAATATTAAATTCTGGACCTCCTTCTTGCAGTGCTGGTTATTTTTATAGGAAAGGACTTGCATTCCATTTGAATGGTGCTGGTCTATTCTTAATGTGTCAGGTGGCAGGGCTTTGGGAGGGCAGCTTGTCATTGCCTTTGGCATCAAGGTAAATATTGTCTCATCTGGTAAAGAGCACTTCAGTGGCTGGTTTGTAAAGGTATAATAAGCACCTTTACAGCATGTGCTGGAACTGTATATCACACTGGAAGTTTGTACTACTTTAACCAGCTTATTTCTGTATATTGATTTAGAAAACTAGTGACTGTATAAACAGGACTGGCATCAGTGAAGTTAACGTCTGTTTGCTTCAGAGAATTAAGTGAAGATTAAGTAATGAAAACTGAATGGGCGTGAAATATTCCTAGGCAGAAAAATGGGAATGAAAACTAGAATGCTTGTAAGATGACTTAAGCTAATGAGCGAAAAATACACAGTTCTATTATCAATAAGGAGAACTAAAATCCCATTCTGGTGTTTAAAGAATTCTACCTGTTCTGGATTTGGAGGGTTCAGTTTGTTGTTTTTTATCAACAAGATGACTGTATCTCATTCACCTTCTGGTTTATAAGTACCTTCAGTGCTCTTTAGTCTAGTGGACATTGACATAATCTGAACCATGGATGGAAGCAAACTCCTGATCACTGAGTGAAATTGGGCAGTACAGGACTGACAGAGGAATAAACAGCAGGAGATTGTCTCTTTTTTATGTGATCAGTCAAGACTGATGTGGCAAATCAGGACCTAATAGGTGTCTGGTGCCATTTTAGATTGTCTAGATGCTTGCCACTTCACCCTAGCTGCTGCTCCAGAAGGGCCACGGATTTCCATAATTTCTCAGTCGTATCTGCAAGTTCTTTATTGATGCCTCACATATTCTAGGACATCTAAAATGGCACCAGATATCTATGCTCAGCCACTTGAATTGCTCTGTAGATGTCTTTCTATGAGATATGGTTAAGCCAGATGTGATTGTTTGACTAAACACAACAGTAGCTGGATGAAACACAAAAACTTGTGGCATACAGAAGATAGATTGGATGAATCTGATGTTTTATTCTGCCTTTACACTTTGTGATTCTGTTTGTAAAGTACTGCCAAAATTAAAATTTCTCCTACTTGTGACTACAATTTTTTTTTAAATATTTTTTTTTAAGATTTAAAGAGGATGGCCCAGTTCAATATATGCATCATAAAGAAGCTTTGCTGCAGGCGTTAGAGAATTTGGGATGGCCAATTTCCTATGAAGATGTAATATTGTTAGAAGATGAGATACTGGCAGCATTAACATATATACAACAAGCCTCTGATCTTCAGGAAGCTGTCAAAAAGGAAACTGAGAAAAGCTCAGAATCACACATAAGCAACAATAAAAAGGTAATAGATTGGAAGGGATTTTTTCCCCCCCCAGATATTCCTTTTCAGTGTGTGCTTCTGGAATAATTTTGTTCTGTGGTTGTAGCTGATAAAGTAGGCATTTAGCACGATGCTATACAAATGGATAGAGGAAGAAAGGTAGTTAAAAAGAGAGCAAGATTTCAATGACTTTTTCAAAGCACCAGGGAAGCAGAAGTTCTGAAGCTGAGAGACCCACAGAAATCAAGCCTCTTAGAAACAAATCTGAGCAAAGTATCTTTATCTCCTCTGCAACGACAGCAAAGATACATATGAAAGAAGAGATATATTAAAGGCAATTATGATACAAAATTTGTGATTCGGTTAATATCTGATAAACAGGACTAAAAGATCTTGTAATGTTGGAGTAATTCACTGTAATCTTCCATGGTATCTTTCTTGTAAGAGAAAAGATGGAGAGAAGAGGTGGGATCCAGCTTCATATGCGGACACTAAAATTTAGTTGTCCATAAAATGTATGCATACATGAACTGGTGGCTAATCTCACAGTGTTGTGAACGGAGTCAGTGGCATCTGGAGCTCATCCTGAAGTGGATGCCTACTTTTGACGAGCCAAAATGCTCCCTCCGCTCCATTAATACATTAGCAGAAAGTAGTCTAGCTACTCTGAAACTGTGATTGAAGTTTGTGATTTTTGACTGAGATACATATATGTCCCCCAGATGAACCTCTGATTTTACTTGTAATGCTATTGAGAGATTTAATGCAATGCCTATGGAATTACATGAAGCAACAAGTGTAAAAATAAGGCTAGTAAGTTATTTTAGGCTGCCCTATTGGAAGAGAGGATGTATTTTTTCATTTTAGCTTTTTCTGTGTTGATATATATGGTCAGAAAACATATCTTAGGTTACAATGTTGTATTCTCCTATCATTATTGTCACTCTTTCAGAACATTCCTGAAAATGAATTGATTCTACCTTAATGGTTTTACCTTCAAGATATGAGTATGAATTCTCAGGGAAATGAAGAACAGACTTGAAGTTTTTAAAAGTTATTTAATCTTCCCCAATGGAAATATTTCTGTATACACTATTGATGCTTTAAAATTGAAAGTACTTACCTCTGAAAAAACCAAACCATTTCTCTTACTTGGTTTCAAGTTTTCTCATCTAAAAGCTTCATCAAACAGTGCCTCACTGGGAGTGCCGCTGCCTCTGCAGAACTGCTGTCTAGGTAGAGTAGTACTATGATAATATTAAAATAAGCTCTCTTGGAATTTAATAAGGAAGAAAATATTTTCTCAGACCTCTTAAGTTCTAATAGAGGATAAGTAAAAATAAATAGAGAATTAATCATGAATCTCATATATTAATGTATTCCTTTTCTTTTTCATTGTTTTATACCATTGGATGAGGGAAACTACTCTTTGACTGAACTTGAAGGTGTGGTTGGCCTAGTTGCAGTGAATGCTGAGGAAAGTCCTATGCTTTGTATTATGTAGGAAGCATAATCAAATGATCTTAATAGTTCTTTTTTTGCTCTGGTGTATGCATGTATATATATACAAATATGTATATATATACACACATACATACATCAATTTGAAGAATTTCAGCTAAGTGAAACTCAAATGAGCACAGTACTCACACCTATACTGTGAGTTCTCAGCAATGAATGGGAATGTACAATTGGAATTTACAACTGTAAATTATGCCAAGTATCCATATTCTCTGCTTACCAGAGTATACCAAAAATCTTTTGCTTTATCTGACATTCCTTGACTGAGATATACCTCTCTTACCGAGATCAACAATAGTTTTCACAATGAGCTGTGGCCTTTTACATACTATGACATAAGTAAGTTTGCAGACGACACCAAG
>NW_009185610.1:0-18156 GCF_000690835.1 Fulmarus glacialis | reverse complement strand
ATTAACACAAACTTCTAATCACTGATTTGATATTGAGAAAAAGAAGACATAAGGAATGAAACAAACACCTCAGTAAACACCTCTCCTCCCACTTCCTAGCTTCAGCGTCCCCTGTATTCACTGCAGGCTGTGGTCATTTGCTGAATGGTTTCTGTTTGACACTCTGTGCTTATTGTTCAAAGCTGCACTTTGCTTTCTACTGTGTTTTTTTTTCCCTCTCCTTGTTTCTTAGTGTCCCTGCCCCAGCATGGGTGGCCTGTGGCCACAGTCCCTCAGGGGCGTCCCTGCCCTGGCATGGGTAGCCTGTGGCTGCAGCCCCTCAGGGGTGTACGTATGTACCCCTCACCCCCATCCCACCTTTGTAGCTCCTGTTTCCTAAATCACCTGCTGAGAGGCCCTGCAGGCTCCTCTGACTGCCTGAAGTTCTGGTGCACACCAGGGTGCTCACACCGGTGCCAGAGCCGTTGGGAAGCACCTGTGGCTGGGCACAGGGCAGTCCATGGCCTCTTCCCTTACCCGCCACCCCCGCAGCCTCCTGCCCAGACCCTGCCGCTCATGGCCAGCACACTCCCCAGGTGCAGGGATTTGCCTTTCCGCTTGCTGAACTGCATGTGGTTCCTGTCAGCCCATTTCTCCAGCCTGCCCAGGTCTCTCTGAACGGCAGCATGACCCTCTGGTGTATAGAACCCTCCTCCCAGTTCTGTAAAGGGTGTGCTCCATCCCATCCTCCAGGTCATTCATGAAGGACTGGTCCTAGTATCAAACCTTGGGGGACTCCGCTACTAACTGGCTTCAGCTGGAGTAGGTGTCATTGATCACAATCCTTTGAATGTGGCAGTTCAGCCTGTTTTCAGTCCACCTCACTGTCCATTTATATAGTTTGTATTTAATCTCTTTGTCTATGTGGATGGCAGGGTCAGAAATCTTGCTAAAGTCAAGATAAACCACAGCCACTGTTCGGCATATAGCTGAATTTATCAAATTCAGCACTAAGGGAAAAAATAACATTCAGCTGCTGGCCAATTATTCTGCAATGGTAACCCATCTCAGAATGGGGTACATCAAAGCACTCATGGGACTTATTAATACACCAGTTTGGACTGTATTTCCAATTTGTAATACCTAGTCTTATGCAAGGACAGAAACTCGAATGACAGGAAAGGCCATCTCAGAGGGCCTGATCTCTTCTCTGTGTAATGAATTCTAATGAAACTAGAAAACAAGGCTGCCTTTATGGAGAAATGGGAAAGGACATAAAAGTAGATATCACCTTAGCATAACAGGGAAAAACTTGGAAGATGGCCAAGACCTTTTCTGTTTGTGTAACCATTAAGGAAAATTTATTGATTGTATCTCCTGAGACTTAAATTAAGGAAAACATTAAAAAAAAGAAAGAGTCCATAAATGCTGGAAAGCATGTGACATAGTAGGTGTACATACAGTAGGAATGGCCTGGAATACCAATAATTTATGGGACAATGAAAAGCAGAAGTTTTAAGATAGTTAGATCCAGGATCTGTCAGTCAGAGGAATCTGTTGAGTTACAATCTAAAGAACTGGACCTATTGATAAAAAAATACTACTAGCAACTCCAGGAATGAGAACTTGGCAAAAGAAAGGAGTAGGTTCTTCTGCTGTAGTGAAATAAAATATATCTTTTTTTAATGGAGAAAAGTTTTAGGCAACTTTATCTTAGACTGCTCCTAATGTAGCTCCCACTTGTGAAACTTGAACAAAGTAATAATAAAAGATTGACCAAATATAAACAGGTCTTTCGAGGTTAACACAGTTTGTTAACTCTTATATAGGGAATTTTTGTATATTCATAACAAAATTACTATAGGCATAACATAAATGGGTACGGTGTAAGTTTTATCACTGGTGCTGTGTGGTACAAAGCCTGACTATATGTGACCTGTCACTTTAGAACCATTAGCTTCCAGATTTCACTAGTAAAAGATGTTTTCGCTCCAATAACACTTCATTCTCTGGTAAAACATGAATTGTTTAGTTGGTGTTTAGGTCTTTGGTACATCTGAGCTCTTGTACTGTAAACAGCTGGAAGCACTGAACATTAGTAAAGAGTATTAATGAGCCCAATTAAACTTCAAACCATGCATGATTTTCACTGAACCTCCAAATATGCTGGATTTCCACACAAACCCACTTAATTAAAATATTTTGTGCACCGATACATTCTCATGCAGGCAAATTAATATACATGCACTTTTTGATACCTTGTCATAGAAGTCACACGCAAAAGAGGGAATCCAATGTTTGTGTGGATAAACACACTTGTGTATTTTAAGTAGCCTCTTATAGAAATAGCTAGAATAATATAACAAAGTGAGTAGTAAGCCCTACATCTAATTTTATTCTGCCATGCAGCTGTTTTCTAGATTTATAATGATGGACCTGATTTTTCACCCTACTTTGAGTTTATCCTATGGAAACTCCAGTAATTTAAATGGTGCCAGAAGAAAATTTGGCAGAATGTGTTTTTCTGTGCAACCAGCTATGCCTCATACAGCCACTTGTGTTTGCCAGCATTGCATACAGCCTGGAAGTTATATCCAGATTATGAAAATCAGCAATAAAGCTTCACTCTGTAAATAAAAAAACATTAAATAATGTAGAGAGAAAATACTAATGTGCTTGGGCATCTGTACCACTTCCTATTCTGCACTTGACTTTTCCACCATCTAGTGTTTACTCTGAGGATATGTTATTGATGCTGCAGGAAGCAGAGGCATTACCTAAGTTCAATACATTGAACATTCTTCAAAGTTGATGTGAAAAATAAATACCAGATAATAAACTTAACATTTTTCTTTGAGGATGATATGGAGCCTGACTATACTGACAGTGATTAAACATCCTGAAAGATTGATCTGAGACATGTTGGGAAAACCCAGATATTGAGAACATACACCTGTCTGCCAGATGTGTCTTATGGCAACAAGAGTGAGGAAGAAAGACTACCACGACAATTAAGCTTCGGGTTTTATTTTCAGACTGTGAATTACAGTGAGTGCATGGATTTGATTCTCCATAAAACCAACTACTCTTCATCAAGTTTCTGTTACTTTTGCTCCTTGGTTAATGTGCATGTAAATACATGCACATGTAAACAAACTTATTTTAGTCTGTTACGTACAGCATCCCTAACAAATGAGACACATCCATTTGAACATTAGAAGAGCTGCAATCAGTTTGAACATTCGGTGTTGTAAAGAAAACTTTATTATGTCAGCTCCTGTGCAGTAAAGGTTAGAGCAGAAATTCCAGAATTTTATTAATGGGGTGAGATCTCATGAGTGGGAAAGGTCTCGTAACAAAATTCACCCACAATACACTACAAGATGACCACATTAAAAAATGTCCTACAAAGACTCCGTGGACTCTAGCTGGCCTGGGCGCCTCTCTCTGAGCTGTTGCATTGGAAAGTGATTTTCTAAATAGAAACTTCAAGAAAATTTGCGCTGCAGATTTTGCAGCCTTACCTGCATCACACATTTTGTGTGAGGATTCATCTGCCCATGACAGAGAGGAAGTATGTGAACACCTGTGAATCACAAATGCGTCTCATAGAAATCTCGTGTGGTTTGCCAAGCAAGCTAAGCTCCTTCTCACAAGTAGATCTAGTGGTCTCCCTGAAAAACTGCTGCAAAGAGCATGTTCTTGTTCCCTGGTTGTCCAGGAGGACACGAATATTATCGCAACAACTCCAACCAGCTGTTTTTAACTGTTTTCTTCTGATGCTGCTTGAATGCTTGCACATGGCCAGATCGTACAAGTGCTCTCCTGGGTCAGACCCAGTAACTGGAGTAAGTTGCTCTAGCTCAGTATTTTTTCTGTGACAGTGTATGAAAGTGTATTTCTAGAGAAGAGTGTAATATCAGGATGATCATGTACAAAATTTTGCATTTCTCAACTGCCTAATGCACTGCAAGGTAAACACTGCCCAAAAGCTTTGGTTGAGGAGAAGAGAACGAGGGCTGATCATTTTTTCTGACCTGCAGTCTGAGTGAAATAAAAAAAAAACCCAGAAAAAAGGCACTAACATATGTTTCAGTCCTCTTGAGGATTTAAGGAGGGTGGGCTGTAAGCCCTCTGCTGCCTAGGAACTGCGGGGCAGGACACTATTGCCTCTCATGGAGTGAGCCATACGCTAAATATGGAGTGAAGCAGTCTGTGTCCTCTCTAAGTGGCTTAATCAGCTGAAAGACATGCTAGCAAGTGAACACAAATATATTTATTAATAATGCTTAGTAAATGGTTCTTGACTAGCCAAACTTTCTGTTTGTCCAAGAATAGGTATCCAGCAAGGGCAAGACAAAACTGGGAAGGCAGGGTGTACTTTAAACTGGATTAGCAGAGATGTTTTAGCTAATGTACAAAGGCCATGCTCATGTCTGGAACATTCATTTTAGCTTAGAAAAGAACAACAAAGTGTGCATCAGAGCTGAGTCAAGCAACCCAGTCTTCAGTGGAGGAGGAATTCCAGAAACTAATCGCAGTCACTGGGGTACTTCATATCATTATAAAGAGCCCAATCTCACACGTGGTGATGAGGAGCTTTTATTCTATTTTACCTTTGACACTGCAGGAGTGACAGGCCCTCCAAAGTTACCAAAGTGCGTTCAAATGCAGTTTGAAGACCTGGTGAAGAAACAGAGCTCCGGGACATGGGGAAAGAAGGAGACAGAAACAGTGAATAGGTGAATGCTTGGGAGTAAAGTAGGAGGGCTCAGAGAGATGTTTTAGGATGGCTGGTGGTAGCAGGTGCAGGCAGAAGCTCAGGAAGTCAAAAAGTAAGAGCACAAATCATTAGAAAAAGGAACAAATTGAAGACTTTGGAAAAACAGAAATAATTTAAGGAAGGAACGACGAATTAGAAAGAAGATAGGTCATGTTGTTTCAGCTTTTTCTGGGCGTAATAAACATTGCCTTGCATTTAGATTACTTGTTTCATTCTAAAACAAATGCCTGAAATAGGCAAGCTGACTGACATTTTAACAAGCCTTGCTTCTCTTCATTGACTCTACAAAGAGCTGGTGGTGACTACATGGATGTAGTGAGTGACTGTAGAGGTGACTACACTAGAGACATCTAACTTTCAGGAGAGATGAATAGCATCCTGTGTTTTGTGAATGAAGCTCCGTCTGAATGCGATCTAGCCTAGAAAAAGCTGCAAAACCTGCCAGACAAAGGATCAGTCTTCCCTTCAACAGGACAACAGCCAGTTCAGAAAAAGACTCACTACCTCTGGCAAGAGGCAAATATCAAGACAGGGGAGCCAAGTCAGACAGTGCCCTGAGCCACTGGTTATCTCCTACAGGCAGAGAGGGAGGGAGGAAGGAGGGCAGGAGGGAGTCTGTAGCCACCCCTCACAGCTTTCCAGGGGAATGCTAGCAATTCAGCTTCTGAGTCATAGCCACGCGCTGCTCTCCTGCAGAAGGGGTGGGATTTGGAGCAGGATGGCTTGAGTCACTCCTTGAAATTGGCCCAAGTGTGAACTCCCCAGGTCTGATGAAAGCAAATACATTCGACCTGGGATGCAGGACATAACTGCATGTTTCTTTATCCATGAGAGGCTGTGATGCACTTGTGGCTTTAACACGCTGTGCTAGCTCCAGCCCTGATACAGACTGAGTCCTTTAGCCTCCCTCCGGGAAAAAAAACATTAATTCCAGCCACATCCGCAGGCCGTCTTGTTGTGCAGTCTCAGAGTTTAGGCTACAAAAGCATGTTGAAGACACTGTGTGTTCCAGCTCCTCAAGACTCCCTTAGGCCCAGGGGTGCTAAGTACTTTCCCCTGTTTGCGCTCTAGATGCAGCACAGAGGCTGTAAATGCAACAACATGGGTTGGAAATTTGAATTTTGCCTCAATCAGGACAACAGAGCCACCATAATGAAAAGCAATTTCACATTTCTATGGAGTAGGAACGTATTTGCACCAGCCTAGCAGATGGGAGAATCTATCCAGAAGCAAAGTTAACACTCCCAAAACAAAAGAAATAAAAAAACCCCAGCCATTAAGATGGTTCTCCAGTCATTATTGTGGCAAAGACAGCAAATAGGAAAGGACTATATGTTAGATTGTACAAAGCAATTTGATGTAATTGTACCATGCCAGGCCCCTTGCTAATGCAATTAACATTCTGAAAGTATTGCAGCTTTCTCCATTTCCTCTGACATAGGGTGAAGGGTTACGATCAGGTACAGGATAGAATAAATACATTTTATGCAAAAAACCCATAAAAATTACTGTCAGTTTGTTTCTCATATAGTGCTTATAATGCCACTGGTATATAAAAAAGTTGTCCTTAGTTCGTAGAGAAACTAGTCATATTGAAATGATTAACGCAAGCCAGAGGGAGAATTATCGGAGAAATCCATAGTATTTTATGGATGAGCTGGCATATGTAGTATTTACCATATCATAACTCATACGAGTCTTACTTACTATCTTAATGAGTGACAATAGCATATCTGGAAAACATCTGCCCTGGAAAAGGACACATCAACTACTCTCTGTCTGCTTGAAAAATGTAGATATAGTATTACTCTATGTCAGCCATGCATATCATATGTGGTATGAAATGTCTTCAGTGGTAAAAGAATAAGGAGTACATGTTTCATTTCTAAATGCCCCAGACTAGACTCTGATGTCCTTTCTCAGGATGAGTACCCCTTACTCCCTGTGTAGTCTAGTGGAAAACGGGGTACGTGTTTTCTACTCAGCAGGAGTTCAGGTTACTCTATGAATTAAATCCCAGCAGGGCTAAAATAATTTTCCAGCAAGTTAGTAAAAAAGTATTTTGCAATGAAATATAATTATTCTTCATGTTCTTATGAAGAGACTGGCATTGGGGAAAAGGGAGAAAAGCTTAAAGAAGGTGTTTCTTTTGCAAATTTAAAAGAAATCGCTTAGGTTACCATGGCCGTTTATATAGCTGCTCTCTTTTCCTTTTCAACTGTCATGCATGTTTTGGCTGGCATGATTACAGTATATTCCTAATCCCTAGAACAGCATTTTTCCCATCAGAACCAGCAGCAGCTGCAGCTTGAACATGTTTATCAACACACCCACCTGTGTTTTTGTCATGGACCGCCAATGATGCCATAACTCCTCCTGTTCTTTCCACTATGTAGGTGTTTTTAGTGTCTTTCCAAAGAAACGGATTTTGAGAGCTGGGATGTTTCCCATTTAATATAGCGTTTTACTAAATTGAACTTTGCTTTAATGGAAAAACTCCAGAATGATCAGACCCATGGCAATTACAAGAGGTAGTACATACATCCTGCCAGTTTTAGAAAAATGTAGTGTCCAGCTCTCAACTCTTTAAAAAGCAACTATTTTCTACTGAAATAATCAGTAGAAGTTTTTCACTGCTACTGCAGACACTGCCCTCTTTTTTACATAAATTGCTAAAATACTGAGCCCAACGGCATGTTATGGTTTGTTTTCTGGCTCAGGATGCAGATATAGTAATGGGAAAAAGTTAGCTTTGTGGGCATCTTGAATGTTTGCAATAATTCTCTTTCTTCAGTAGTTATGCTTTGTCATTAGAGAGTGTGAACATTCTCATTCTTATTAACAGAGTGATCTTTAGCCAAGGAATTATCTAATAGAACAGCTGGGACACTTTGAACCGAACTGTGAACTTAAACTAAGTTCACAATTCGGACAACTTTGCCTTAGCTTTTTCTTTTTCTTTTTCTTTTTCTTTTTCTTTTTCTTTTTCTTTTTCTTTTTCTTTTTCTTTTTCTTTTTCTTTTTCTTTTTCTTTTTCTTTTTCTTTTTCTTTTTCTTTTTCTTTTTCTTTTTCTTTTTCTTTTTCTTTTTCTTTTTCTTTTTCTTTTTCTTTTTCTTTTTCTTTTTCTTTTTCTTTTTCTTTTTCTTTTTCTTTTTCTTTTTCTTTTTCTTTTTCTTTTTCTTTTTCTTTTTCTTTTTCTTTTTCTTTTTCTTTTTCTTTTTCTTTTTCTTTTTCTTTTTCTTTTTCTTTTTCTTTTTCTTTTTCTTTTTCTTTTTCTTTTTCTTTTTCTTTTTCTTTTTCTTTTTCTTTTTCTTTTTCTTTTTCTTTTTCTTTTTCTTTTTCTTTTTCTTTTTCTTTTTCTTTTTCTTTTTCTTTTTCTTTTTCTTTTTCTTTTTCTTTTTCTTTTTCTTTTTCTTTTTCTTTTTCTTTTTCTTTTTCTTTTTCTTTTTCTTTTTATAAATAGAGATCTAAAATATTTTTCACCAACTCCTGTGCTCATCAGGTATTCTTATATTAAGTAAACTAAAGAACGTAAGGTGGAGATAAAGATCTGTGTAGCAGCTGTGATGCTAGTGTTCATTTAAACTGGAGTTTCAGTTTATTTTGTTCACCAAATATGGGTTTTCATGACTATCTCACATGCCTTTAAATGGTATTTTTCATCTCCTTACAAAGGTCCGTTCTTAGATAGAAAACGCTGTGGTCTAAACTAGAAATGTGAGAAGACTTATATTTATTATCTTGTTAGTTCCAGAAGAGGAACCTACCAGCACTTACAGAAGACTAAGCAGAGTTTAATGGTAGTTTATGGGCTCTGTCTCTTAGCAGAATCATGTACTGTTTACAACTGTTTCCAAGACATGCAGGTGCATTGTGAGAAAATGAGCCACTACTGAAGTCATATTATAGACACTTAGTTACAAGTGTTTCAGTCACATAGCAAGAAATTAACAATGCTGCATTTGTTTTCTTTTTAATATTTCTCATATTTCTTATTCTCATTCTAAAGGAATGCATTCTAATCCAAGGACACATTCTCATACATTCATTAATCCTGCTGCTCTAAAATGTTTCACATGAAAACTCAAAATCAGATGGCTTTATGCGTTCCAACTGGGCTTTTGTAAAACAGGGTCATCCTTGAACTTGTCATCTGCTGAGGTATTAAATTCCAGATTTCACTCAATTACATGATCTTAAGAATGTGGCAAGTTGCCATTTCTTTCTCAACTTTGAACAAATGTTATTGCATCTAACTGTTTAATTTCAGGAATCCCTCAATTATAAGTGACCTTTAACAGGAAGTTGTATGTCTTTTAAAACATTTACCTATGAAGGGAATGTAAATGTTACTTGTTGCCTACATTCTGTTAAGACTAAAAGACACAATTTTTTTTTTCATCCAGAGTTTAGCAAACATGATTTAACAAATTAATATTTACTTCAGAGCTGTATGCAGTTTGTTTTTCCTCACACTGGAAGACAGTATTATGAAACCTAATACATTAACTTTGCAGAGATATTCATTGATCATTAAGATGATCCATTTATTAAAGTTACACTTAATTACAGCAAAAATTGGTCTAAAATGGGGCAAAGTTTGAAAGAACCAAACATTTCAAATTAAAGAAAGAAGTTAAATAAAACTGAGCATGCTGTGTTAAAAATGGTTGTTTCAGATAAAACCTTAACTCTTCACTAAAATAATTGCATACAATAAATTTCCTCTTAAATAACATATTTTTGTTTTTCTGAACCAACTTTATGAGACATTCTCCATGTCTTTGCTTCTGTAGCAGCACTCAGAAACTCAGTTCACTGGATTTTTGACTAAGTTCACTGGACATATCTAATTGCAACGTAACAGTTTGACAGAATCTGCACTAATTATACTGTGATTATTAAACATAAAAAAATTAACATAACTGCAAACTTCAGCTGTCTGATGATATGTGGAATACTGCTAGCCAAAAAGGGTAGATTGCTTACTAGAGCAGAGTTTTACATTTTACCCAAGGGGTTTTAGACAAGCAAATCTGCATTTTAAGCTTAAATTTACGTGCAAAAGAGATAAATTAAGGTATAACCTGGTGACATTATAGTGGGGGTCTGCTACAGGCCACCCCACCAGGAAGACAGAGCAGATGAGGCCCTCTATAGACAGATAGGAGCAGCCTCACGTTCACAAGCCCTGGTCCTCATGGGGGACTTCAACCACCCCGATATCTGTTGGAGGGACAACACAGCTGGGCATAAGCAATCTGGGAGGTTTGAATGGAATGCATCGATGATAACTTCCTTCTCCAAGCGATAGAGGAGCCAATGAGGAGAGGTGCTATGCTGGATCTTGTTCTCACCAACAAGGAGGGGCTGGTGGGGAATGTGAAGCTCAAGGGCAGCCTTGGTTGCAGTGACCATGAAATTGCGGAGTTCAAGATCCTTAGGGCACTGAGGAGGGCGCACAGCAAGCTTGCTAGCCTGGACTTCACGAGGGCAGACTTTGGCCTGTTTGGGGATCTTCTTGGTAGAGTACCATGGGATAAAGCCCTGGAGGGAAAAGGGGCCCAAGAAAGATGGGCACTGAGGAGGGCGCACAGCAAGCTTGCTAGCCTGGACTTCACGAGGGCAGACTTTGGCCTGTTTGGGGATCTTCTTGGTAGAGTACCATGGGATAAAGCCCTGGAGGGAAAAGGGGCCCAAGAAAGATGGTTAATATTCAGGGCTCACCTCCTCCAAGCTCAGGAGCAATGCATCCCAACAAAGAGGAAGCCAGGCAAAAACTCCAGGAGGCCTGCATGGATGAACAACAAGCTCCTGGACAAACTCAAACACAAAAAGGAAGCCTACAGAGGGTGGAAGCAAGGACAGGTAACCTGGGAGGAATACAGAGAAATTGTCTGAGCAGCCAGGGATCAGGTCAGGAAAGCTAAAGCCTTGATAGAATTAAATCTGGCCAGGGACATCAAGGGCAACAAGAAAAGCTTCTATTAAGTATCGGTGATAAAAGGAAGACTAGGGAAAGTGTGGGCCCTCTCCAGAATGAAACGGGAGACCTGGTTACCTGGGATATGGAGAAGGCTGAGGTACTCAATGACTTTTTTGCCTCAGTCTTCACTGGCAAGTGCTCAAGCCACACCCCCATGTCACAGAACGTAAAGGCAGGAACTGGGAGAATGAAGATCCCCTGAAGATCAGGTTTGAGACCATCTAAGGAACCTGAAGGTGCACAAGTCCATGGGACCTGATGAGATACATCCATGGGTCCTGAGGGAATTGGCGGATGAAGTTGCTAAGCCACTACCCATCATATTTGAGAAGTCGTGGCAGTCCGGTGAAGTTCCCTCTGATTGGAAAAGGGGAAACATAACCCCCATTTTTAAAAAAGGAAAAAAGGAAGACCCAGGAAACTACAGGCCAGTCTCACCTCTGTGCCTGGGAAGATCATGGAGCAGACCCTCCTGGAAACTATGCTAAGGCACATGGAAAATAAGGAGGTGACTGGTGACAGCCAACATGGCTTCACTAAGGGCAAATAATGCCTGACAAATTTGGTGGCCTTCTAGGGCGAGATTACAGCGCTGGTGGATAAGGGAAGAGCAACAGTCATCATCTACCTGGACTTGTGCAAAGCATTTGACACTGTCCCACATCCTGTCTCTAAATTGGAGAGACATGGATTTGATGGATAAGGTGGATAAGAAATTGGCTGGATGGTTGCACTCAAAGAGTTTCGGTCAATGGCTCAATGTCGAAGTGGAGACCAGTGATGAATGACGTTCCTCAGGGCTTGGTATTGGGACCGGCGCTGTTTAACATCTTTGTCGGTGACATGGACAGTGGGATTGAGTGCACCCTCAGCAAGTTTGCCAGCAACACCAAGCTGTGAGGTGCAGTTGACACGCTGGAGGGAAGGGATGCCATCCAGAGGGACCTTGACAGGCTTGAGAGGTGGGCCCCTGCGAACCTCACGATGTTCAACAAGGCCAAGTGTGAGGTTCTGCAATCCCAAGCACAAATACAGGCTGGGCAGAGAATGGATTGAGAGCAGCCCTGAGGAGAAGGACTTGGGAGTGTTAGTTGATGAGAAGATCAGCATGGCCCAGCAACGTGTGCTTGCAGCATTGCAGCACAGAAAGCCAACCATATCCTGGGCTGCATCAAAAGAAGCGTGGCCAGCAGGTCGAGGGAGGTGATTCTCCCCCTCTACTCTGCTCTTATGAGATCCCACCTGGAGTACTGCGTCCAGCTCTAGGGCCCCCAACATAAGAAGGACATAGACCTGTTGGAGCGAGTCCAGAGGAGGGCAACGAAGATGATCAGAGGGCTGGAGCCTCTCCTATGAGACAGTTGGAGTTGTTCAGCCTGGAGAAGAGAAGGCTCCAGGGAGATCTTATAGCAGCCTTCCAGTACTTGAAGGGGGCCTCCAAGAAAGCTGGAGAGGGACTTTTTACAAGGGCATGTACTGATAGGACAAGGGGTAATGGCTTTAAACTGAAAGAGGGTAGATTTAGATTAGGTATAGGGAAGAAATTCTTCACTATGAGGGTGGTGAAGCACTGGAACAGGTTGCCCAGAGAAGTTGTGGATGTCCCATCCCTGGAATTGTTCAAGGCCAGGTTGGATGGGGCTTTGAGCAACCTGGTCTAGTGGACGGTGTCCCTGCCCATGGCAGGGGGTTGGAACTAGATGATTTTTAAGGTCCCTTCCAACCCAAACCATTCTATGATTATGATTATTTTTCAACATGTCTGCTTTTGAGTGCAGAGCAGTTACATAGCTGCCCTTTCTCTCAGTCGGACTTTCTGTTGAAACAAAATGCTCTGGGCAAATGTGTTATGTTGGACAAGACCACGTAGTAGCCATGACTGGGCTCCTTCTCTACACAGGAAGGGAAGCAGTGGTGTTCAAAGGGTGGTGAGTGAGCTGCAAAGGCAGAGTCAGCACCCTCCTACCTGGGTGTGGAGGGAAGGCAGCAGGGCTTGAAAAGTGGTTGCAGGAGGAATTGGGAAGAGATAAGGGAGCAGGGCGAGGACTTGAATAGCTGGGGGGCTGGGAGAGGGCAGCTGGTGAGAAGGACAAACCTCTCCCAAAAAAGGGAGACCAAGAGAAGTGAACAGCTGCTGCAGCTGCAGGGAGCCCGGGAAACAGTAGCTGGGAAAAGATTGACTTGAAACGGGACCTGCAGGAGATAAGCCAGGAACAGCTGAGGGACTGCGGGAAGGAAGGACTTCTGGGGATCTCCCCACTGCAGGTAGAGGGCAGCTCAGGCAGCCAAGCAGCCAGCCACCTCGAAACCTTCGCCAAGCAGTAGCGGAAAACATCTTTTGAGTAAGCAAGGCATGGGAAAATCTCATCAGGTCTTTCAGTTATGGGCTCGTGAAGGGGAAAACGGGCTCCTGGACAGTCAGAAGTTGGAGTCTACTCCTGGGTATAAAATAAGGAGGCTGGGAATGGCTTTGGTTTTTTGAAATGCACACATCTGCGTTTTGCACTCTGTCACAGGTGGAGAGAACATGAGAGCAGAGATCTGGGCTGTCACCTGACATGGACCTGCTGGAGACATGAGATCCCTGTCAGATCATCAGCATATGAGTAACTCACATTTCCAAGACCAAAAAATTCTAAGACTTTCTTTATCATAGTGAATTAAATCTGCCCAGAAAAACTCTCTGTCTTTGAGGCCAACTAGCACAGAGTAGCCTGCGTCCATACTATTAAACTCTCCTATCATCCAAAAAAGGCCAGTCTTAGGCAGCTGCCTGCCTGAAGTGTCCGTGACCTACACATTCCCCCAAGTGATGCCAGGGAGCTCTCTGGGGGAGCTCTCTTTGGTCCAGACCAGAGCCATTCCCAAAGCCCTTCTAATGCTTTAACCATATCGACTGTTGAGTTTGAGTCCTCAGGAAAATTTCCTAAAGGTATTAATTTGCTAGAATGTTTACTTTACTAGAATAAACATAGCCTAAGGGCTCTTTCCAACCAGGATGGATGGAACTGAATGGTTCAGCCACACTGCGTCCTGAGAAATAGCTTTGGATTGATTGAGGATACTTGTTCAGTAATTGTGGCTTTACGCTCATTTCAGTCATAACAGATCCATATCTGTCAGCATATTTTCAAAAGCATGTGCAGGTTATTTTCTTCTTTTCCAATACCAGTAATGACCAAAGGAAATTTTGGGGTTTTGTTTTGATATGTTGAACAGAATAAAAATAATTTCAGATATTTCAAGCTATGTAGACCCACAGCTTTTTTTTTGTAATGGCCTGTTTTTTCCCTTGCCTTGACTAGTTTTGTCATGGTCCTGCCGGAGAGTTAGAGAAGACTCGGTTTGTAGTGGATTCTTTTTGTGATATCATCTACCTCTGTATCTTCACCATGCGTGACTGACAGGGACTACAGTAGTAGAACAAGCTACCCCAGCCTGGGTGAATTTAGGCAAGAGTCAGCTAAATTGAATGAGAACTAAAATCTGAACAATGCAGAGACAACATTAGCGGGAGAGGAAAGTAGTCAGCGCCACTCCAGAATGACTGCAGTCACCACTGGTTCACAGTCTGGGGTTGTTAGAGTATTGCAGAAAGCCCAGGTATGAACTGCAACCACGGCACACCTCCATCTGACCTCAGCAAGCTGCTTCTCCAAAGTGATTGCAGTTCTCCCTGCCACAATTCTCCACACAGCTTTCTCTTCAGGTTTAGACTGCTGTCAGGCACCCTAAATACAGCGTTGTACTCAGAATAGTCTGGAATATTGTAGCCTGTTTGGTGAATGGAGGTGTTATGACTGTATTAGTCTCTGGCTGTTATTGATAACTTTGGCTTCTCTAAAGCATCTAGGTGGAGCTCGGATTTTAATTCAGAAATCCCCAAATCATTTCACTTGGAAGTGAAGTGACTCTCTCTTGATGATGCAGCCTCATGAAACTGTAGGTCTTTAAGACGGAGCTGCTGGTGGAATGTTCGCTGTGAGGCATCTTCCATTTCGGTACTTCTTCTCTGCTAGCCTTTGGGTGCACTGCAAATCCCATTGTTCCCATCACTTATAAAAGCTGATGAGGACAGCATGCACTAAGGAATTTTTTTTTTTCCCCCTGAAAGGCCCTTTATTTAAATTTAATGCTGAGCTATCATCCAATTTCAAAGTTAGAGTTTTGATCTGGCATCCAATGTGAATAACTAAATTTAAGTGGTTCTTCTAATAAATAAATAAATAAGTAATAAAAGCTCTCATACTTCAAGGAATCAAGAGGTTTGTCTAGAAGAAGCAAAATTTAGGGGAGTTAACATGAGTAATTAGCATAGCTGAAAATTTTACAGTAGATATAACATGCATATTTTACCAACTGTACTGTACCTGGGCACGTACAGGATCGTGCTTTCCCCATTGCCTAAACCGGCACAGCACAGGGAAAGCTGTGGGTTGCCGGGGGCGAACGCTGGGCTTGATTTGAATGGAAATGAGAGAGTAGCGAAGAAAATAGGAAATTTTGTACATCTAGATTTCACATGAAAATGGCATCAGGACACTGAGCAAGAAGCTAAGCAAAACTCTAATACAGTGTTCTGCATCTGTATTAGTGTTCATATTTCTGCAGAGATATTTAGGAATTTCTTGACTAAACAGATACAGAGCAAAATTCAGACATAAGCACTAAAACTTTGTGAAAAAGTTTTTTTTTAAAATAAAGCAGTAATCCAGGAACAAAGATTATGTAAGTGGATGTTTTTGAAAATACTCCACCCTAGTGTCAGCCATGTATTTTTTCATAGGCTGAAAGTTAGTGAAGTTGTAGAACCTGGTAAAAGGGGAGTTTTTAAATACTTGCTTCAAACACTAGGAACAGGTATAGACCACTTTCCTTTAACAAATTGTAGTTTATAGTAAACTATTCCCTAGCCACTCACATATTCAGCACAGCTGCTTTACTTAGTCTCTCATTCATAAGAAAGCAATATCACAGCATGGTAGCAGGAAATAAAAGGGATTTACAAAGAACTGGTCACAGAAGAGGTTAAGTACAAAATCTAATTAAAAATACTTTGAAATGTTATTTAGTCTCTGTAACAGTGTAGTGGATTTCTTTTTGGGAATGCTGGATGCTTCAATAGTTGCTGACAGAAATGTGTATTCCCAGTTTGACTTTACTCTGACATATAAGCTTAATGCTTTCATTCATATGAAGACTTTATTTTATTAATAGCTATCTGAACTCTACAAGAATTTCCACAGATAGATTTTTCCTTCTAGGTTGATTATTTGTAAGATATTAGGGAGATCGTGGTTTCAATCCCCAAAAGGCCACTGACTTCCTAGGTGAAAGCAAGTAAACTGCTTGAAAAAGAATGTTTTGCTGAAGGGCTTTTTGGTTTTTTTTCTATTTGAAGAGCCAGCTCAGGTGTTCATGTTACAATGAAGAATAATTCCACATCAAAGCTGATAAATATAGGAATTGTAGAAACTGTTTGGTAGCTATTTTGGTCTCAGGTTTTTTAGCTTTAGTTAAAAAAAGCCTAGGTCATATTCATAGTAGTCATCTAGTACATTGCTATGAGACACGCCAATGGAGATTAGGTGTGTGATTACGTATATGATCCTGATTCACTTTGTTTACAAGTGACTTTTGAAGGGCACAACTCAGTAACATGCCTCTCTCATTTGTCAAGGACTTTGTCAAGGACATTTTACCAAGGACACAAAGCTGTTAAATATCCCACAACAAATAAAAAACTTTCCAAAACAACGGTAGGACGTGAAGTTTCCAAAGCTGACTTATAAACCAATGGGAAGCTATGCCTGGGCATGAGAAGTGGACCAGGAAAAACACAGATTAATTAATTTCCACTCTGATCCGAAAGTTCCTATAACTGCGGTCAGTAGCAGTCTCTCCGTAGACTTCCACGGGCTTTGTATCAGGCCCATGCTAATTATCTGAAATGAAGTATTTTCTTTAGTAAGCTTCCCTGCGGCTTTTGGCAGGTTTTTGCAAGCCATGCAGCCATAATAAAACTCTTTCCAGTGATGCCAAAACTAACGATATTCTCTTTTTCTATTTTTTGTAATGTATACATGTGCAATGAGAAAGAAGAAGAAATCCCAGCGGGAAACGTTCAAACGCCACACAAAGCCATATAAGGCCTGAGTTTTATCAACTGAAATGGCTCTGGGTTTTCAGTCCCCCAAGAACCACAGAATCAGGCCCCCAGAACTTTCTGCAGAGCTCTGGAAGTGTGGTAAATGAAAAAAGTTTAATGCATATCTTAGATACACACAATTATGCTACTGCTTTCTTCTGTTCTTATGAAAAAAGATGCAAATGTTTCGTGTCACATTGTTTTCCTTCTTTTTCTCTCTCCCTAGTTCTTCAACATTTTCACAAGGAAAAAGAAGAAAGAGGCTTGATTTTCTACCAGGTATGGGGAGAGACATATTATTGTATTCCTAGATTTTAAAAGGAGATGAGGGGATGGGAAGAGAGAATGAGAAATCATGGGCTATTTAATTTTCCTCTTAGTTCTGCTTTTGAATAATCCTTGTGTGTTGTATTCTTGTCTTCTTTTTCCTTTGTCTTATTGCACCGTTTTATTTTTATCTGTGCATTTTTTTTACTTTAATGATGTAAGCATCAAACCCTAAGAAATTGTTTTATTTGTGCTTTACTGATTAAGGTTAGTGTAGCTCAGCTCATCGTGTAGCTTGGCCTCATGCAATACAGAGGTAGAATTCAGTGACTAGGAAAAAAGAAGTTTTAATCCCCAAAAATGCACATATGTATTAAGAAAATGCACATTTCTATTAAAATTAACTGTCAAGATTTTTTCAGCAATGAATGCTTCTTATTTTCATATTAAAGCAGAAAATAAGAAGTGATGTTAAAAGAAAAGTGAGTCTTTTTACCAAATATAGTTTCTGTGGTTCTTGTATCCTGTTCTGTGCAGGACTTTAATATATTCATTCTACTGCTTGAATATGTCCTGCCAATACAGTGCGATCCAACCTTGGCAGCTGCAGAGACATTCAATTTATACAGATTTAAGCAAAAAAAAATAGATTCTGAACATAATTTTCCTGTCTCAATTCCTTTATTTTTCCATAACATTAAACAGGTGAAGGGGAAGTGTTCTAGGATCATCTATGTACACACTGATAAAAGTTATAGTTTGTTTTCTTGTTGATCTGCTAAACTTCAGTGCAACTAAATTGAAGTCCCTGCCACGAAAGTGCTCACCCGTTGTTGTGTGAATTACCCTCAGACTGTTTCCTGCCAAGATCTGATCTTAGCTGCTGAAGGGTCTAGAGAACAAGTCCTGTGAGGAGCAGCTGAGGGAACTGGGCTTGTTTAGTCTGGAGAAAAGGAGGCTGTCGTGGTTTAGCCCCAGCTGGCAGCTAAACA
>NW_009185609.1:33272-36300 GCF_000690835.1 Fulmarus glacialis | reverse complement strand
AAATTTCAACTGAAACTTATCCCAAGCATGCATTTGTCTTACAAAATTGCTACATGTATTAGGGGCTTGCTGGCAGTAGTCACAAACAGTGAAAATGGAATTTTCGGGTTTGCTTCTTACTCTTGGAGGCGTAACAGATTGCAAGCTAATCTGGATCACCTTCCCGTTCCAGAAAAGATGTTTCTAATGAAATCGTAGTTCATGGTCTTTTTTAAGGGAAAACTAAGTTTCCCTAAAACTGTAACCTGCACTTCCTGCTCCCTACAGGAAACAGGATCAAGTGGTAAAAGGAAGCAAATTTAATTTCTGACCGAGCACAGGACTGATTGGGGTAAATAGGAACAGGGCAGATGTCATTTCATGAAAGTGCTGCATCATTGCATATGAGCAATGGAGTAAATCATGCTACATTCTTCAGCCATAATTGGTGTTTGTGAAATAATATAGATGAGGTGGATAAAAATTAACTCTGTAAGGTGCATTGGATGCTGCCAATGTATGTTAAATTTTTGATGCATATATACACCTGGGCATGTGCATGGCTTCATCAGATTACTGAGTACTTGCCCATCTTAATCCGTATTTTATAAACTAAATGCTGGAAACAGCACTGCATATAGGAATTAAAATACTTTCAGATGTGTACAAACAACAATAATGAACAAGGGCACATGCTGAAACAGTTCTTTACTATTCTTACATGGTCATCTGGAACTTCTTAGAGAGGGGTCCATCAACACGAAGGGGTCAGTTTTCAAAGCAGTGTACAGGGATTTAGCCGCGCGACTCCTATTGACGTTAATGGGAGTCAAACGGGTAAATCCCCACGCACTGCTTTGAAAATTTACTACTAAGCCTCTTGACTTCTCACTACATACTTTGATTGTAACAGTAATCCATGGTTAACATAATTTTCCCGACAATAATGTCAAACATACTTTTGAAGTCAGTGAATTATAGAAATAGTTACCTCTTCCATAATTCTTTAAAGATGGCCATCAGATGGATTTCACCATAGGTTCGTGCAGTTGAAATTATTCTTCAACTCAGGAAAGAATATATATGTTATCCTTTGGTACAGAACTGATAGTCTGCTCACAGTCTGAGCATTTGAAATGTTGAACAGCCTTAAGATACTCCGTACTGTGAGTAATATCAGGTTCTAGCTCTGCTCAGTTTTAAATGTTCGTTGTACTTGACTGGTTTCCTATGGGCACGTTAGAAAAGGAAGCTGGAGTGAAGCACAGTGAACATATACCAGTCTCGCAAGGCAACCGGGAGTAATGGTGAAGCCTGAACACCTAATAAGCACCTTTTAGGGAAAAAAAAATGCCAGGCTGTTGACTACCAGACCAGTATAAAGTAAGGAGCAAGTAGAGCAGTCATCAAAGCTGGGAAAATCTAAGGAGAATTCATATCCTGATTACAGACCTACCTATTCCTTTAAGATTAAAGTGCTGATACAGAGAATGGTTGGTCTATAAAGCACCTAATAAACTGTGGGCAATATACAAATAATGAATGAATAAATCTGTAAGTCAGTTGGTGGTGTGAAATAACTGTTAGGCTGGCTAAACTCCTGGTTTACAGGGGGGTTTTAGCTTAATTTTATGACGTTTATGCACACAAGAATCTCAAAGTCCTAACGGGGAAAAAATGAGTGGGGAGAAGTTTTGGGTAAAAGAGGATATTTTAATTTGCATGGCATGCTCCTGCAGAAGTTTACAAGCTGAAAAATGCATTAAAACCAGAACTTTGTTCAGTGACATATAGCCACAAGTAAAAATACATAGAGCATATCACCAAACTACAAACAGTTTATTTTAAACATGGCTGTAAGCATTCTGTCTCAAATGAAAATCTGGTCTTCACTTTATTGTCAGACTTGAGCAGAGGTAGAGCCAGCAGGCATAGAGCTATGTGCTGTGAGAGAAGATTTAGGAACCCGCACGCAGTAAAACTCACTAAGCAGTTGTTGGACTTGAACTACATGGCAAATCTGACTGTGGGATACTGAAACCAACCTCTGACGGAAGTGAGATCACATCTATAAGATGGAAAAAAGGTGAACCTGTTGAATTTGAAGTGGCTGCGTGTAGACCTAAACCAGAACTGTCACATTCTACTTGTCATGGGTAACACGATGTAACTAATGTGCCAGTAGTTCCAGAAGTAGCATGAAGTAAATCATTCAAATTGTGGAGATTAATTTTAAGAGAAGTACTCCTGAAGCTTGTTGACAAGCGTGCGATTACCTCAGGTCTCTAAACCACCTATGATCATCTTATATATAACTTAGATATAACTTTAGATATAACAGAAAAAGCATCAAAATCAGATGTTAGTGTGTGATTTGTATGAAACCAAGGGATATGTAATTTTTATTCTGCATACCAGTTTGCCATGGGCATCACTAGAGAGTGCACATGGACACAGGATAGACTTCAGAGTTAATGAATTAGTTAAGAGTACATTGTTTGTGTTTCTACTAGATTTTAGAATCTTATTTCAAATTATAAACTTCATGTATTCAGTTGAAATAAAGGAAAGCTCTCTGGGTGTCTGCAGGCATGTGTACAGCAGGCAGCACAGAACAAATAGTTTTTATAGTCTGCAAATGCCTTTGCTTGCTCTTAATTTGGACAAGCATACATCCCTTAGAGAAGAGCACATTGTGAATTTCATATATAACTCTCAACTAAATTGAATTGTGTAAAGCTTATTTATATAAATGAGAAAATTAAAACCTTTTGGTTCAAGAAGTACACAGAACTAAGTAAAACTAATGATTTATTGTTCACAAATTAAAACCATAAGTGCGCACACTACAATTGAGCTGTAGTGTTTCTTTGTTCCAACACTTCTATGCTGCTGAAAGATGACAATTTATAATCTTTGAATGAATAAAGATTTTTCTTAGGTCTAGGTATTTATTGTATAATTAGCCCATCTATGAACAAAACCACTGTTTGTTAATTCCAATATTCGTCAAACGTGTATTTGTCTAGGTCTTGCTCACGTGTCAGGA